>NC_056737.1:1888046676-1888054176 GCF_019279795.1 Protopterus annectens | reverse complement strand
TGGCTATTTTTGGATGTTGTGGATGTGAGCAGGATTGTGTAAGTCCACTTGAACTACTGGCAGGTAATTAAGATAAGTGGTGCTTAGTGCAGCTATGCAGAATGAATTTATAAAAAAAAGATAAAGGGGTTATGTATTTGACTGCAGTAGTGTCCTTATATGGAAAAGAGGAAACAGATGCATATTTGTTTATCATATATCTAAGTGCATAGCTGTGTAACACAATTATTTTTCATTGTTTGTTTTTTTTTCTATAAGATATGGTAGTGTTAGCAAACAAAACAGCAGGCCATGATACAGTTAAATGCAAAGTGGTTCCAGTGATGAGTGAGTTATGTGTATTCACTGATTTGTTCATATTGTTACTTCTCCTTAGCTTTGTTTTATGCAATCAAATGCTGCAGGATATAATCACTTCTTTTGCTTTGATACATTTTTTACTAGCTCCATCTTGACCGGTTGAGGTAGGGTGCAACTTACCTAGTGTTGCATTGCCATATGTTTTAAGTGGGTAATGTACATAATGCCTTGCAAATATGACACGTGTTTTCGTGACTTGATATCAGTAAAAGCTGCTGCAAAACAAAAAGTTTCTAATTGTGCCAAATGAACTATATCATCTCAGCCTGCAAAATGTTGTATGCTGGTTATTCAGTTGCGTTTGCTCCCCTCATCCCCACTCTGGCTGGGGTGGGGGCTAACCCTGGTCAGCCATTTTGTATGTGCATCAACTATTTTGGAATAAGCTGCATCATTTTCAGAAGAATGAATGACTTACAAAATTAGCACAACAGAAGTTGAATTATGGCCTTTAGTGAATACTGCATTAGTTTGACACACGTTTTCAGACACAATGGCATGCATTTGACAAGATCAAGGAAGAGAATTTTTGCAGCAGATATTTTGCAATATGTGATAAACACTAGGCATGATTTTTGCCAGGTCTAAAATTTAAGAGTTCACAGATGGCAACATTTGATGCATCTCTGATGGTTGTCAATGCTAGGAGCATTAATAACATTTTTTTATTGGAAAATGTGATATGTTCCCAGAAAATTGATGTTGCTATTGCTTGTGAAATATGATTAAAGAACAATGACTGGAAACCACTTCTGTCAGGGTATAAATGTTTTTACTGTAACAGACATTCTAACAAAAAAAATCAGGTGGAAGTGTTAGTTATGAGACCTGTGATTATTACATGTTCAATGATAATGCCTATACTATAGAATGTGTAACCATGACAATAAAGACAACCCTGGAACATATAACAATTATTGGAGTGTACTGACCACCAAAGTCAAGTGCTGTTCACCTAGATGAATTCATACATTTCATGCATGAAAAACAGCAGGGAAGAATAATATTAGCTGGGAACTTAAATTTGTCAGAAACAGACCGGAATAATATTGATACAACAACATTGGTAAGGAAATTATTCACAATGTATATTCAGGAACAATTGCTTCAGATTGTAAAAAACCTACCAGGGGACGGAGCTTACTAGACATAGTTTGTGTTCCTAAAGAAATTACTGTTACTTCAAGTCAAGTTTTACCACTGTTGATGTGCAGTGATCATGGGGTTATAAAGGTTAATTAGTAGATAATTCTGCAAAACTGAAATCTAAACCAATGCACAGAAGGTTAATTACAGATTATATGGAAGCAAAACAGTCACTATGTAAAACTAACTGGAGTGAGGTGTTTAGTGGAAAAACTGCAGATGGAATGTGAAAAATCTTGAAAGAGAATTTGTTTTAGTGCAAAAAAATCAAAAAATGTTTAACATCAGGATCTAGGCACACAATGCCAGGAGGATATATTTCCATAAGAAAAGGATATCTGATTAAGGTGATAGACAAAAAATATAAGAAATGGATGACTGTCAAACTGCAACTTTGAACACTAAAATAAGCATGCTGTACAAACAGATTAAGCAAAGTGTGAGACAAGATCAAGAAAAATTTGAAGAAAATGTATATCAATATATTGAGCATAATAGGAAACCTTTTTACAGATACATAAGATGTGGAAGGAGTAAAGACATACAAACTGATAAACTGTGTACAGATTCTAAAATTTATTCTCAGATAGAACAGATTATAGATATATTAATAAAATCTTATGCAAAACAGTTTGGCTCTACAAAATGGGTGATAAGTTCTCCTAGTGACATCCAGATGACCTCAGATACTGGAATCAGATTAGATTATATTGAAAGGGAACTGGCCAAACTGGATCCAAACAAAGCACATGTAGAAGATGGAATTAGTAGCAATGACCTGAGAACACTTCAGCAAGAACTTACAGTACCATTATATCTATTATTCACTAGGTCATATAAATATGGGGAGATTCCTCAAAATTGGAGACATGCACTTATTAAACCTGTCTTTAGGGAAAAGGGGAGTAGGACAAACCCAGAGTCATATAAGCCCTTAAGTCTACTTTCATGCTGTGGAAAAATAATGTAGAAGGTAATATCAGATAAGTTATTGTCAGAGCTGGATAGTGTGGGACTTGAAACAATATATCAGCATGTGTATGTTGAAAATAGATCTAGTACCAACAGTAACATGATTTTCTATAACAATATAATAACAGCTATGAATGAAAAATTGTGGTGTGATATAATTTATATAGATTTAACTTCAGCATTTGAGAGGGCCATATACAAAACACTGATCAATAAATTAGAACAACTAGGTATTGATGTACTCTTGATAAGATGGGTAGCTGTATGGCTTACGAATAGGACATGGCAAGTATCACACAGCAACAGGACAAGTGAAATCCTTGGTTACAGTCAGGTTTTTCAGGACCCTTACTTGTTTAGATTGTATCTTTCACTCCTAACATTTTTATCTGAGGTTTTCTACAGTCTATGTACAGATGACCTGAAACTGTGTAAACTGATTGTGTGTTACAGATAAGGCATGTCTGCAAAATAACTCGACTAAATTGACCATTTGGGCACAAGAGAATAATATGCTGATAAATACATCAAAAACTAAGCATATGAGATTTGGGAGGCATACATTGAAAAGTGAATATTTAATACAGCACAGAGTGATTGAAACTGTAGACTCATTTAAGGGCCTGGGTATATGGGTAGATCCGCCTATGGCTTTTACTAATCATATCAGCCATACTAATCATATCAGCCAACTGGTTAATGACAGTTATAAAACTATAGGTTGTATAAAAAGATTTATAAAATCTAGGAAATCAAAAATTATAAAGTCATTGTTTGTTAAGTTACATTAGACCCAAACTTGGGTATGGAATAACAATATAGAAACACTATAAAAAAACAAGCATGAGTAAACTGGAAAGAGTACAGTGGAAATATACCAAGGGAATCCATGGATGTGAACATTTAAGTTATTATGAAAGAATAAAATATCTGAACTTGTACAGTGTCTCTCATAGATATCTAAGAGGAGATCTTATTCAGGTATATAGGACATTTAGAGACAACTACCTCTGGGAATGTTTGGGCTTATCAAAAAGTACTAGAGAACCATCAGACAACCCATGCCAAAGATTCTAAAGGGATGAGATATGCACTAATTGGTTCTTTGACAGAGTAGCTGACACATGGAACAGACTACCAAATTACATTAAAGCAAGTACTAGTTTAGATATTTTCAAAAACAGCCTTGACACTTATCACGGGAAGAAGTGTTTTGGTATATTGGCAAGCTAGAAGGGCATTAATACCTGTGCTTGAAATATGTGTATGTATGTATGTATTTAAATGTTTTATGCATTTGTGTGTGAGTATATCTATATATGTAACTGCTTGTTGAAATAATCTGTGCTTGCCTATGTATTTGTATGTGTACATGCATACATGTATGCACATCTTTTAGTACTAATTACATAAATATATATATATATAGAGAGAGAGAGAGAGAATAGAGAGAGAGGTGTGTGGGTGTTTGTGTGCATATAGAGAGATAGACAGATATATGTATATAGGTACATAGCTAGATATCAAAATATACAGGTATGTGTATGCATATCAATATGTTTAACATACATTTCTAGGTGCTCACGCCTGCATTTAGTTTACAACTATTTACAGACCTATGAAGATGAAGAGGAAAAAATGTAAAAAATATTTATTGCTGAACTCTGTCTTTTCTCCTGAACCTAAAATAGCAGCTGGGTCAGCTGGTTAACCCTCTGCCTCTGAAGGTCTTTATACTATTTGCAAGTTCTGCTGTTCTGAACATGGGAACCCTGTCAGAGATGACAGATAGTCCTCCAAATCCTGCCAGATGTCAATTCATTGCCATTCTGTGTTTGCTACATTCTGGAACTTCTGCAAGTATGACACCTGCAACATGTAGACCATGATTTTGGTCTTATCTGACCAGCTTGGAACAAGACTCCAACACTTTAGAGCTGCCATCCTATGAAGTGCCAGAACCAAAGTGAAAATCTAAGTATAGTGCAAAGGATCAAAGGGTGTGAACCACTGTTTCTGAGGTATTTCATCAGCATACCCAGCCCAGGCAATAATTCATAGAATTGATAGGAGTGATAAGTTTGTTTACTAACTGCACTGAAGCACTCACATGAACTTCCAGTGCTTTTTCATATATGTGTGTGTGTGTGTGTGTGTGTGTGTGTGTGTGTGTGTGTGTGTGTGTGTATAAATTTGCTTTATTTTACTCTGTGAAGGAAAATCAGTGGTCAGTCTATTATTTAACATGCTTTTCAATGTTTATTTCTTTTTTTTTTTCAAAACAGGTTTATTGTTTTAACATATAAGAGAAATATCATAACAATTTTATACAAGTAATTAAAAATAGGTATTATTATAATATTCAACAAAACAACTAAAGTATTTACAAAGACATCCACTACAATCAGATCAATTAATTAAACTAAAATACCGTGCTATTGAAATTAGAATTTTTTTAACAAATTTTGTAAATTATCCCATACAATATAATATGATGTTTTTCTAGTTGTTCTCATTCTAATTGTACTTATTTCCATATGGCACATTATATTCATAACATTTTTAAATTCATTGAACGAATGAGGTGTATCTGAAATCCAATTTCTAGTTATTATTTTCCTGGCCACTGCTAGGATAGACCATAACAAGGGAAGCTTAATCTTTTTAACACATTGAGGTACAGGTGTGTTGAATAATATAAGAGACTTAGAAATAATGAAATTATCTGTAAAAAGAGCCTGCAAAAATTCATTAATTGACTTCCAGTATTCTTTCAACTTCATACAGTCATAAAACATATGAGCCCAGTTAGCATTAATTTCTACATTACATCTCTTACATAGATTATCTTTATTATTTATTTTATTCATCATCAAAGTTGTATAAAAAGATCTATGTAAAAAATTCCATGTATAAAGTCTCCAGACAATGGAAGATGTAGTTCTATAAGCAGATTCCAATATATATTGTTTATCTTGTTGAGTTGGTGGGTCCCCATTAATAGAGGTGAAATAATTCCAGTATGAATCTACACTGTAAAAGTTTCTTGTCTGATAATTTTATGTATATATGAAAGTTTACCTTTATCAGAAACTTTATGCTGTAAATTTAATATCAAGTAATTAATCAGTTTTGGAATAGATTCTTTAACTGTTATAGACATTAGATCTATTCTATCAATGAGATGTTGTCTAAAGATCTGAACCTCTAACCAGCAAGTTTCTCTTAGATCAAATTCTTGTTTTAAGAAATCTAGATTTTTAACTTTATTATCAGATATCAGCTGATACCAGTACTTTAGATCATTATCTATAGCTAAATGAGCTCCTTCAGAAGTAGATGACATAAGCATACCCTGAGTATACATTATAGGAATACAATAAAATTCCATTCCTATACTTAGGGTGCATGAATATAAAGTTACGATAACTAATAATAATATTTAATGGGTAACAAACCATATGTTTAGGTGTAATAGGTGAAGTACAAAATTCCTTTAGCAACCACAACATGGAGTTATTTACAATCATATTTTTATGTGTTAAGGAGATTTTCATGAAGTGCATACTAATTAGCTCCCAATAATCTTTCCATTTTGATATATGACTGATCTATTAATAAAGGAAAAACTTTTATAATAGAAGAGATAATATGTAAATTGAAGTCTGGAAAAGAAATACCGCCTTGAGACCAGCTATTAGTATGTTTCTTTAATGCAATCCTAGGTCTATTAGGTGCCCATAAGAAATTTAACATTAGTGTATTCAGTTTCTTGATAATTATTTTGTAGGTGAAAGTATTATTGATTGTATTAAGTATAAAATCTTGGAATATTATCATTTTAATAATTGTAAGTCTCTCCTCCATAGTAAAACATATTATTCCAGGTATTAAAAGATTTTGTATATTAAGAAAACAGGTATTATAGTTATTATATATAATAGATTTAATATCTTTAGATAGTATTATACCTAAATAAGTTATCTGACCTGAATTGGGTACATATTTAGTAAAATCACTAATGAGAATATTTTTTCGTGTATATATAGGTAGTATTTTAGTTTTTTCTTCATTGAATATTAAACCAGAAATACTTTTAAAATTCATCATTTTATCAAATAAAGACTGCATAGAAGAATTAGATCCTGCTGATGTAATTAGAACATCATCTGCAAAAAGTTGAATTTTTGATATTCTATTTCCGTCTATTTCAAAACCCTCTATGTCAGTACTTTTTCTAATCAAATTAGCCCAAGGCTCCATTACTAAAGTGAATAATAGTGGAGAAAGTGGACATCCTTGCTTTGTACCTTTAAGAATGGGTATTTTTTGTGAAACATATGTTCCTACCTTAATATAAGCCAGCGTTCCTTTGTATAAATGCTCAATTAAATTTACAAATGCATCAGAGAAGTTTGTGCATTTCAGTAAGGTAAACAGATAGTCCCAACTTACTGAATCAAATGCTGAACCTATATCAAGACTAATAAGTGTTAAATCTTTTTCCTATTTGCAAAATCAATTAATGTTAAAGTTCTTCTTATATTATCAAATGTATTTCTATTTACAATGAAGCCTGTCTGATCTATATCTATAATGCGGAATGATTGTCTTCAATCTATCAGCAAAGATATTCATAAACATTTTATAATCAACATTAAGTAATGAGATGGGCCGATATGAAGAATATCAAGTAGGATCATTATTAGGTTTTAAAATTGGTGAAATAAATGTATATTGCCAAGATGGGGGTTATTAACACAGTTTGGGCCAAAATAAAAACCTTATGTATTAATGAATATGTAGTTTTAGAAAGGATTTTATATATCTCTGGTATAATACCATCATTACCGGTGCTTTGTTTGATTTAAGCTTATTTATTTGTGTAATAACTTCTGTATATGAAATACTCTTGTCCAATAGTTTAATCTGTTGTCTATTAAGCTTTTATTCATGTTTGTGGTTATAAACTCCTTTATTTTATCTTTAGGTTCCATGTTAATGTTGTTATGGTTAATCTTG
>NC_056737.1:1887756234-1888001998 GCF_019279795.1 Protopterus annectens | reverse complement strand
TTTTTGTATACCGGGACGTCGCCGGTAGTGCACGTGGAATTCATTCATACCTGAATCGCTAAGCAGCCATATTTGGCGTTATAACGCCAACGCTATGCTGGCGCCTGGCGCAAGGTTCATGAATCCCGGGGCCTATCTATTTTTGAATAAGTTTTGTATCTGTTAGAAAAAAAGGTGTATGGTAATGATTTTGAATCTGTCTGATTATTAATATCATTCAAATGATAAGAATTAGCAAAATCATTTAAATGTTTTGCATTAGATGTAATTCTTCTTTTCCTTATAGTGGTAGTATCACTTTCATGTAGTATACAATTAAAATCACCAGCTAAAATAATATCCCCTATAGAGAATGATATGATGTTATCAATATGATGTTTCACTGTATTAATACCAATTCCAGGTATCCAATATACATTAATTAAAGTGTAAGTCTTCCCATTAATTTGTATTGTAACCATACAAAACATTCCTTTGTCATCCTGATAAGACTTAATGGTTTTAGGAATGGGCATACTTTTATTCCATAAAATAGCTACTCCTCTTTTTCTGAGTGTGCTCTGAACTAACCAATACTGTATACTTATTAGTGGCTAGTTTATCAATATCTTTTTTCAAGAGATGTGTTTCTTGCAGGAAGACTAGATTGGCCTTGAGTAAATTAATGTATCTTATTAGGCTTGCCCTTTTACACGGATTATTCAATCCATTAATGTTTAAAGAAATTCCTTTTAAAGATGTCATTTGGCATTTTTAAAACTCAAGAATCTTATGATCGAAATAACAAATAACAAGATAAATAATGTTACATCTCCTCTTTTAGGTGTACCTTTAAATATAGCTGTATTTATTAAATCTCTTATGGGATTTTGTATAGGATTCAATTTTGTTTGTAGTGACAATGAGTGTACAAAATATATTGTGGATGTCAAAACTATATACATATAACAATGAACAAGTGAAAATAATGTAAGGATTAAACCTTGCATCCAGCCTGGAGTTGAAAACTCCAACTTAGAGTAGTATTTACTACTCAAGTTAACCCCTACCCTAAGCAGCAGTACCTCAGCTACCACCTTATCAATTTAATACTAGTTATATTTAACTGAGGTTAACAGTTTTCAATTCAATTATCTATCAAGACAAAACTACACATTTGGTAAAACAGCATCATATAAACTAAAATAAACTTTTTTTTTTTAAAAACTGTTCATACTACTATATAGATCTATGTAATATATAACACTTGTATTCAAATAGCATTCAAATAATCTTGATGTTAGAAATCAAGAGGAGAGAAAATTAGGTTCTAACATTCATTTAAATCAAAACTTTGGCTAATATGATTCAGACATTACATATATTAAGATGCATCTATTTTCTGTCATGTGAATACTATTAACAGCTTCCAAAAAAAAAAAATCTTGAATTGTTTGTATATGAGCATTTACTTAAACTCATTATTGTCAATAGAGTAAAATACTGTATTCATAAAAATTATTATAAATCATATTGCATAGTTATGCAAATTCTCAGAAACACTTGTATTATTAAAAAAGCCATCACACACATACACACAGACACACACACACATACATACACAAACACATACACACACACACACACACACACACACACACACACACACACACACACACACACACACATATATATATATATATCTGATCTCACTGAGTTATGTCCTTGTTGAGCACTAACCTACTTGCTGTCCCTAGAATAAATCTGTCTGCTTTATAGAAAATAATGCACAGCAAACACATTTTAGTAACCAGATTTTACAATCATGCTAACCTACTGCTTTAAAATATATCACATGACATTTCTTCCAGAATAGAATTATAAAATTGTTTATGCTTGTCAGTCAGATGAATTAAATGAATTATAATAAAGTATATGTTTGGAACAGAAGTTTTTAACACAGATTATTATGCTGCTGTTAAGTAGATTTTCAAAAACATTTAAATAAATGTTTTATTTTCTATGCCTTCTAAAATAAGACATTTACTTACTACAAGAAACTACATCATTTAAACTCATTATAACTGACATATTTTATGAATAGAGTATTTTTCCTGAATCTGTGGTGTGTCAGTATGATAACTAGGTCTGAGGTTATACTAACTGCTTTCAGTTTCTCTGTGAGAATTCTGTGAGTTGAAGCTTTTGAAGTAGTTCATGGACACTGTGCATGAGACAGCCCACATCCCAGATTGTCTCCTTAACATTTTGGCGGAAACTTATTAAAACTTGTGACAAACATTCATTTTGTCAATAGAGTAAAATATTGTATTCATAGAAATTATTATAAATCATATTGGATAGTTATGCAGATTCTCAGAAACACTTGCATTATTATATAAAAAAAAGCCATCACACTCACACACACACATACACATACATACACACACACACACACACACACACACACACACACACACACACACACATACACACACACACATATATATATATATATATATATATATATATATATATATATATATATATATATCTGATCTCACTGAGTTGTGTCTTTGTTGAGCACTATCCTACTTGCTGTCCCTAGAATAAATCTGCCTGCTTTATACAAAATAATGCACAGCAAACACATTTTAGTAATCAGATTTTACAATCATGCTAACCTACTGCTTTAAAATATATCACATGACATTTCTTCCAGAATAGAGTTATAAGATTATTTATGCTTGTCAATCAGATGAATTAAATGAGTTATAGTAAAGTATATGTTTGGAACACAAATTTTTAACACAGATTATTATGCTGCTGTTAAGGAGATTTTCAAAAACATTTAAATAAATGTTTCATTTTCTATGCCTTCTAAAATAAGACATTTACTTACTACAAGAAACTACATCATTTAGACTCATTATAACTGGCATATTTTATGAATAGAGTATTTTTCCTGAATCTGTGGTGTGTCAGTGTGATAACTATGTCAAAGGTTATACTAACTGCTTTCAGTTTCTCTGTGAGAATTCTGTGAGTTGAAGTTTTGAAGTAGTTCATGGACACTATGCATGAGACAGCCCACATCTCAGATTGTCTCTCTTAACATTTTGGCGGAAACTTATTAAAACTAGTGACAAACATTCATTTAGTAGTGTAAATGTATGTAAACATGACAAAACCTTCACAATGTATTCCACAGACCATTACAGCCTCTTACTTCTTTTCAGAAAGAGAAACAAATTGAATCACAGCTTGCCATTAAATCTTCAGATATTTTGACTGGTTATGAAACAAAACATTATAACTGACATATTTTATGAATAGAGTATTTTCCTGAATCTGTGGTGTGTCAGTGTGATAACTATGTCAAAGGTTATACTAACTGCTTTCAGTTTCTCTGTGAGAATTCTGTGAACTGAAGCTTCTGAAGTAACTCATGAACACTGTGCATGAAAAAAAAGGTTAAACAAACCACTGCTTACACTTGTACAAGGCACGGAACTGTGATAGCAAAAATCCACAAAGATGTACGTTAATCCACAGGAGTGATACGTTAATCCACAGAAATGGTGCTTTCACTAATTCCCCAACTGAGATCGTATGGAGAAAATCTACGTAATGAAACACTCTCAAAAACTTATAAAAAGCAATAAAAAGTTTAATCACAACCATAAAACGTTAAGCGCTTTCACTCGTACACCACGAGCTTCCTCAGAACAAATTGCATTTCCTGTCATTCATTTCTAAAAACCAAAATTGGCGCCAAAAATGCAAGGAATTCTTTAAAGCTATAGTGTTCATTCATTCATTCTATATGCATTTTATATCTTTTAAATTAGGCATGAATTACCTATATAATTCAACCTCAACTATTCTATGCAAAAGACATGAATTAAAAATATATACATATAACAATGAACAAGTGAAAATAATGTAAGGATTAAACCTTGCATCCAGCCTGGAGTTGAAAACTCCAACTTAGAGTAGTATTTACTACTCAAGTTAATCCCCTACCCTAAGCAGCAGTACCTCAGCTACCACCTTATCAATTTAATACTAGTTATATTTAACTGAGGTTAACAGTTTTCAATTCAATTATCTATCAAGACAAAACTACACATTTGGTAAAACAGCATCATATAAACTAAAATAAACTTTTTTTTTTAAACTGTTCATACTACTATATAGATCTATGTAATATATAACACTTGTATTCAAATAGCATTCAAATAATCTTGATGTTAGAAATCAAGAGGAGAGAAAATTAGGTTCTAACATTCATTTAAATCAAAAACTTTGGCTAATATGATTCAGACATTACATATATTAAGATGCATCTATTTTCTGTCATGTGAATAATATTAACAGCTTCCAAAAAAAAAATCTTGAATTGTTTGTATATGAGCATTTACTTAAACTCATTATTGTCAATAGAGTAAAATATTGTATTCATAAAAATTATTATAAATCATATTGCATAGTTATGCAAATTCTCAGAAACACTTGCATTATTAAAAAAAAAAAGCCATCGCACACATACACACAGACACACACACACATACATACACACACACATACACACACACATACACACACACACACACACACACACACACACACACACACACACACACACACACACACACACACACATATATATATATATCTGATCTCACTGAGTTATGTCCTTGTTGAGCACTAACCTACTTGCTGTCCCTAGAATAAATCTGTCTGCTTTATAGAAAATAATGCACAGCAAACACATTTTAGTAACCAGATTTTACAATCATGCTAATCTACTGCTTTAAAATATATCACATGACATTTCTTCCAGAATAGAATTATAAAATTGTTTATGCTTGTCAGTCAGATGAATTAAATGAATTATAATAAAGTATATGTTTGGAACAGAAGTTTTTAACACAGATTATTATGCTGCTGTTAAGTAGATTTTCAAAAACAATTAAATAAATGTTTTATTTTCTATGCCTTCTAAAATAAGACATTTACTTACTACAAGAAACTACATCATTTAAACTCATTATAACTGACATATTTTATGAATAGAGTATTTTTCCTGAATCTGTGGTGTGTCAGTATGATAACTAGGTCTGAGGTTATACTAACTGCTTTCAGTTTCTCTGTGAGAATTCTGTGAGTTGAAGCTTTTGAAGTAGTTCATGGACACTGTGCATGAGACAGCCCACATCCCAGATTGTCTCCCTTAACATTTTGGCGGGAAACTTATTAAAACTTGTGACAAACATTCATTTTGTCAATAGAGTAAAATATTGTATTCATAGAAATTATTATAAATCATATTGGATAGTTATGCAGATTCTCAGAAACACTTGCATTATTATATAAAAAAAAAAGCCATCACACTCACACACACACATACACATACATACACACACACACACACACACACATACACACACACACACACATATATATATATATATATATATATATATATATATATATATATATATATATATATATATATATGATCTCACTGAGTTGTGTCTTTGTTGAGCACTATCCTACTTGCTGTCCCTAGAATAAATCTGCCTGCTTTATACAAAATAATGCACAGCAAACACATTTTAGTAATCAGATTTTACAATCATGCTAACCTACTGCTTTAAAATATATCACATGACATTTCTTCCAGAATAGAGTTATAAGATTATTTATGCTTGTCAATCAGATGAATTAAATGAGTTATAGTAAAGTATATGTTTGGAACACAAATTTTTAACACAGATTATTATGCTGCTGTTAAGGAGATTTTCAAAAACATTTAAATAAATGTTTCATTTTCTATGCCTTCTAAAATAAGACATTTACTTACTACAAGAAACTACATCATTTAGACTCATTATAACTGGCATATTTTATGAATAGAGTATTTTTCCTGAATCTGTGGTGTGTCAGTGTGATAACTATGTCAAAGGTTATACTAACTGCTTTCAGTTTCTCTGTGAGAATTCTGTGAGTTGAAGTTTTTGAAGTAGTTCATGGACACTATGCATGAGACAGCCCACATCTCAGATTGTCTCTCTTAACATTTTGGCGGGAAACTTATTAAAAACTAGTGACAAACATTCATTTAGTAGTGTAAATGTATGTAAACATGACAAAACCTTCACAATGTATTCCACAGACCATTACAGCCTCTTACTTCTTTTCAGAAAGAGAAACAAATTGAATCACAGCTTGCCATTAAATCTTCAGATATTTTGACTGGTTATGAAACAAAACATTATAACTGACATATTTTATGAATAGAGTATTTTCCTGAATCTGTGGTGTGTCAGTGTGATAACTATGTCAAAGGTTATACTAACTGCTTTCAGTTTCTCTGTGAGAATTCTGTGAACTGAAGCTTCTGAAGTAACTCATGAACACTGTGCATGAAAAAAAAAGGTTAAACAAACCACTGCTTACACTCGTACAAGGCACGGAACTGTGATAGCAAAAATCCACAAAGATGTACGTTAATCCACAGGAGTGATACGTTAATCCACAGAAATGGTGCTTTCACTAATTCCCCAACTGAGATCGTATGGAGAAAATCTACGTAATGAAACACTCTCAAAAGCTTATAAAAAGCAATAAAAAGTTTAATCACAACCATAAAACGTTAAGCGCTTTCACTCGTACACCACGAGCTTCCTCAGAACAAATTGCATTTCCTGTCATTCATTTTTAAAAACCAAAATTGGCGCCAAAAATGCAAGGAATTCTTTAAAGCTATAGTGTTCATTCATTCATTCTATATGCATTTTATATCTTTTAAATTAGGCATGAATTACCTATATAATTCAACCTCAACTATTCTATGCAAAAGACATGAATTAAAAATATAAAATATAAAATTTATCATATTATGTGCAAATTAAGAACATTTTATATATGTCTCAAACTTCACCCTATAGTTATATAAACAATACATATACTGATCCTAAATGTCTCTAAAATATAAACATACTAAATGCATATTGCTAATGCTGCCTATTGTAATCTATACAACAAAATTGCTATATAAAATAGAGCAAATATAACAACTACAAATATAATAGGTATAAACCAAAGGTATCATTGATTTCTCAACATCAATAGTGGCTTGACAGTAATGTAATCATTTATTCCAGGCCACGTCATAGCATCAGTGTATATT
Organism: Protopterus annectens; assembly: GCF_019279795.1. Classification (NCBI taxonomy): domain Eukaryota; kingdom Metazoa; phylum Chordata; order Ceratodontiformes; family Protopteridae; genus Protopterus; species Protopterus annectens. The sequence continues at coordinate 1,887,994,821 of NC_056737.1, read as the reverse complement.
TGCCACCAATATTCCCTATAGGCCAGGGTATTTTTTATGTTACCTCCTCTAGGATTTATCTTAATTCTTTCTAAGATTGCAAACTTGAAAGAATGTTCAGTGCCTGCTGTACTGATGTGTTTATATAAAGCATTTTTCACATCTTTGGTTCTTATGCTGTACATATGTGCGTAAATCCTCTTTCTAAATTGTCTCTCTGTCCTACCTATGTAGTAAGCGGGGCAGACATTACACTTAGCTATATAGACTATAAAACTAGTTTTACAATTACCCTGTATCGGTCTGATTATGGTGTGGTTGACATTTTGTAATGTAAACAACGTTTCCTCACATATAAATCTGCACTGTCCACAAGCTCCACATTTATTAGTATGTTTTTCTTTCATAGTCATTGGTGTGTGACTGTTTTCTAATAAGTATTTCAAGTTTTTCCCCATTTTATAAACAAAATGTGGTTTGGCTCCCAAAATTCTTTCTGTGTCTTCGTCCATTAATATAATTTGCCAGTTGTCCGTCAATACTTTTTTCACGTGACCTGAGAATGGGCCATATTGTACAATGCATGCCCTCTTAAAAAGTGTATTGTTTACTTTGATACTACTTTCTTCTGTTCCTAAAGTAGATACACTATCAGCATACTTTGAACCTAAAAGGGGTGTGTATTTATGTCCCCACTCTTTGAGAACATATGTACCTGTATCGTGCATCATACGTTCATCATATCCCCTCTCTCTGAATAATCCTGTAATGAATTCCAACTGTACCTCAGTGTCTTCCTTATCAGATGTCATTCTTAACGCCCTGATAATTTGTCCTTTGTATATGTTATATTTAAGTTTCCTGGGGTGATTGCTGTTGTAATCTAAATAAGAATTGGAAAAAGTAGTTTTCCTATTGATCCTAGATTTGAAATGTTCATCTTCTAAATAGACAAAAGTGTCCAAATATGCGACCCCCTGAGTACTATATTCATACGTAAATTTCAGGAAGTCACTGGTGTGATTGAGGTAATCCACAAACTCAAGAAAAGACTGGGTGTCACCCTTCCACAAAATGTATATATCGTCTAAGAAACGAGAATAATAACTCATGTTCGAAAAATAGGGGCTACTGAAGATGAAAGCCTCTTCCCAATCCAATAAGACTAAATTGGCATATATGGGGGCGCACGCCACCCCCATTGCTACCCCTCTGGTCTGCCTGAAGATATCTCCCTCATAGAAGATGAAATTGTATTCTAGTACTATACTGGTAAGCTCTACTAAAAGGGAAATTCTGTCCCAAGACAGCTCAGAGTATTTTCTTAAACTGTTGGTCAAGGCCACTAACCCTTGTTCCTGTGGAATACTTGAAAAGAGATCCACAACATCCACTGATGAAAATAAGATATTATGTTTCTCTGTGTTGATGGGATAAGTCTTTAAAAATTCCCAAGAATCCTTTGTCAAATGAGAAATTTTGGAATATATAGGTTTGAGTAACTTGTCAACAACTTCCCCAATCCGAAATGTTTTCGATTTGCTCCCTGAAATTATAGGACGAAATGGGGGGTTAATAGTATCTTTATGGGTTTTAGGAATACCTACAATAGTGGCAATAACCGGATCTCTGACATACATATAATTATACATGTCCTCATTGATTCTATTCCCAAATAGGTAATCTTCCAAAAACATATCAATCCTTCTGTAAGCTAAGTTCACTTCATTCAAAGACACAACAATATAGTTACCTGAATTGTGCAAGATGTTATGTATTATACTACTATAAGAAATGGTATCGTAGATAACCATCCCTCCCCCTTTGTCCGGTTTCATAATACGGATACTTTTGTCACACCTCAACTCCTTTAATAATAGATGTTCATCAAATGTTAAATTATTTTGGAATTTGATCTTACTTACTTTCTTGTTTAAAGCATACAAATCCCTTATGGACTTTTTTTCATAACTCTGAACGCATACATGGTTGTTAGGGATGTAACAAGTTTTTTTTCTTGAAGGGATTGGGTTGCACAGTTGAGTCCGTGTTCTTTCGAAACTGCATGGTCAAATTTAATTTTCTAGTGAACAATTTAACTTCGCTAATACTATCTATGACATTGAATTTAGTCGTAGGTATGAATTTTAATCCCTTTGATAACAGAGTAAAGTGTGCAGTCACAAGTTTTTTACTACTATAGTTAAAAATCTTGAAATTATTATATTTATAGACCGCACCATCTTGTGTTATACCTTGTGTCGTTGACTCACTGGGAATATGATTGTCTAATGCAGTGTGGTGGGTTTCCTATTCTCAACATGTGTGGTTAATACTTTTTCTTCCATCTCCCCCCTTGATTCCATTTTGCTGAATGTACCTTCCTTGGTATCTGAAAAAAATCCTCTTCCTTTCTACCAGTACCTCTGTGTGTGGGGTTGGTTTGCCTATAATGCCCTTTACCCTCATAAAATTGTTCATTAACATTCCATTTTTCATTGTGTGCCTGTTCTTTGAAATTCCATTTATATGCATTATAGGAATCATACTGTTCCTTGTCCCTACTTAATTTTTTATTTTTCTTATCAAAGGCCTTTTTTGCCCTGTCATCTGCAATTTCAAACTGTTTATAATATAAGTTGTCCCATTCTGCAAAAGCAGAATCTTGCATTATGCTTAGATTCATATTTTCTATGTCTTCAATACATTTACATAATTTCTCATCGTTAAACCTAATCAATGTCTTCATGTATTCCAAACCAAATGTATCAAACAATGAGTTAAATTCAGTAATGACTCTGTCAGACATTTCTATCCCCATAGGGACTTTAAAGAATCTTAAGCCCACAGGTACAATTTTCAGGGACAAACAATGATTTAAATATGCATTGTCTAATTTAATCGCATTAATGGTATTTAACTTTTTACCAAAAGAAAAAATCATTTCTTTCAATGTCCCTTTAACAGGGTGACAACGCTTGTTGAAAGTCATTTCATTAACTGCATCAAAATTACAGTCTCTATCAACAAAGTCTTTCAGATTGTACTCTCTATCAGTAATCTTTTTAGCTTTGCCATTAATATTAAGTCTTTCCGGTAAAGATTTTGTGCCTGTATATTTACTATCCTTGGCTGCAACCTGTCCGTACGTTTTAATTATTTGACTAGTTTTAGGACGTGCGCCAGTCCTTCGGGCTTCCTCCGTGATTTGCCCAAAAGAAAAGTCAAAGGTAAAGTCATTAAGTTCTGTGACATTTATATCCCCCTTGCCTGTATTATTAGAAAGATCAATCACATCCCTTCTCTGTGTCCGGCAAATCTGCCCGTTCGGGACTACAGGGGATGACGACGACAGTATCTCCATACTATTGGCAAGTACTTTGGAGCTGGTGCCCAAATCGTGGACTTTAGTGATGGATAGGTTGTTGTGATCACCTAGAGTCCTAGTCGGTTCATGATAAAACAACTTCTCCCTTGCGTTGAACAGTTCCATCAGCTTTACAATCTCACCACGTAACGCCGATACCTCTGCACGTATATCAGCTATTTCATTACTGCCGGTAATGGGAGACTTGCTGCCAGAACTACGAGCGTCATCCATAATCGACTCCAGAACTCAGCATTTGTTGTATACTGGTGAAAAAAAAAGGTTAAACAAACCACTGCTTACACTCATACAAGGCACAGAACTGTGATAGCAAAAATCCACAAAGATGTACGTTAATCCACAGGAGTGATACGTTAATCCACAGAAATGGTGCTTTCACTATTTCCCCAACTGAGATCGTATGGAGAAAATCTACGTAATGAAACACTCTCAAAAGCTTATAAAAAGCAATAAAAAGTTTAATCACAACCATAAAACTGTCCTGAATGACAGGAAATGCAATTTGTTCTGAGGAAGCTCGTGGTGTACGAGTGAAAGCGCTTAACGTTTTATGGTTGTGATTAAACTTTTTATTGCTTTTTATAAGCTTTTGAGAGTGTTTCATTACGTAGATTTTCTCCATACGATCTCAGTTGGGGAATTAGTGAAAGCACCATTTATGTGGATTAACGTATCACTCCTGTGGATTAACGTACATCTTTGTGGATTTTTGCTATCACAGTTCCGTGCCTTGTACGAGTGTAAGCAGTGGTTTGTTTAACCTTTTTTTTCACCAGTATACAACAAACGCTGAGTTCTGGAGTCGATTATGGATAACACTGTGCATGAGACAGCCCACATCTCAGATTGTCTCTCTTAACATTTTGGTGGGAAACTTATTAAAAACTAGTGACAAACATTCATTTAGCAGTGTAAATGCATCTAAACACGACAAAACCTTCACAATGTATTCCACAGATCATTACAGCCTCTATGTAAGTGAAATTAAGCCCAAAATTACCAACAAGCAATAAAACTCAACATTCTTCTCCCAACTCAATTTTCATACAAATCCTATTATTCACTGTACCCACACAATCAAAAGCATTTCTATATATTAATAAAGAAAAGAAAAAGAGAGTAGAAAATAAAAGGGAGTGAGGCAGAAATAAAAAATGTAAGAGAAAGCTGTAAGAAGTATATACAATGGAATGTTACTTACTGTTTATATTAATAGAGTTAAAAATAAAACATATTATTTACTCTTATTTAGTTCTGATTATTATTAGTTAAAGCATAACAGATTATTTACAAACAAGCATAAGCAGTATAATCAAGAAAGTATAATTAGAAATAGCATTTGAAGAACTTATAAAACTTTTACAAGGAATAAATATGTTATTATTCTATTAATGATATTTTCATTACTGTTCTCTCCTGCCCTCCCCACCCTTTACCCACTACATAATCTAAATAGAATGTCATTGTTTAAACAAAGAAAATAATAAAAGGAGAAGGAAAAAAAAGGTAAAGATAAAAAATGTATCAAATTACTAACCTTACTTCTTTTCAGAAAGAGAAACAAATTGAATCACAGCTTGCCATTAAATCTTCAGGTATTTTGACTGGTTATGAAACAAAACATTTCTTTGCACATAGAGAATAACTTTGATTAAATCTTTTCCAAAATATTTGTGGCTTTCTGGAAATGCAGGAACTATATTCAAAAAAGATTAATAATGAACTAAAATGATGAGAGAGAAAAAACATATAACAAATCATTTGTTTTTTAGTCTCTTCTTCTTCTCTGAAGTCTTCCACGAAGCTTCAGTTGCCAATCTCTTTAATGAAGAAATAGCCCATTCCATTTCTTCTATTTTATCCAAAATCCTTTTTTCTTTGATAAACAGTAAAGCAGAGTCTAAATCATCGAAAACCTTAGGACCATCAGGAAGGAAGATTTTAAGCTTGGCAGGAAACAGAAGGTATGTTTTAAACTGTGCTTTTTTAAGCTCCCTTATTAGTGGCAGAAAAACTTTTCTTTTAGCTATTACCATGGAAGAATAGTCATTGTCAAAACGCACAGTTGTCTCATTAATCTTAACAGGAGCTTTAGCCCAAGCAGATTTAAGAACCATCTCTTTATCAAAAGATGATAGAAATCTAACTATAACTGATCTAGGATATTTTTGTTAGAGTTAGTATTAGCTATAGATCTATGTGCTCTTCGATACCAAAAGAGAATGCTTCTGGTAAGTCTAAAGTTTTAGGGAGCCAAGTTGTTAAAAAGAAGTAATATTGTTACCTTCAATATTTTCTGGCAGTCCAAAAATCCTAATGTTATTGCGCCTAGATCTATTTTCCAGGTCATCCAGCTTTGTTTGTAAATGTGTATTTTGTTTCAGCAGAAACTCAATGTTGATTTCCTCTTCTTGGATTCTATTTTCCATGTCATTCACAGCTTCTTCTATGCCTGTCATCTGGATCTTCTGTTGTTGCAGGTCTGTATGTAACAGGTCTATTTGTTTTGTAGTTTTTCTATGAAGGTGTCTATTTTAGTATCCATTTTATCCATTTTATCAGTAAGTTGCTGGATTATAATTATCAGAGACTGAAGTTCTTTCTTGATGCTGGAGTCTTGAGAATTTGTCGTACTGGAACTCATTTCAGACTGATAAACTGACAGGAAAATTTCCACAGTGATTTCTGACAGGAATATTGTTAAGATTTCCTTTCTTTTTTAGATATAGTTCAAGAACTATATAAAACAAACGTATTTAGAAAGAAAATTACTTCAAAAATTAATGTTTTAAGTAATTAATTCCTGTCAGTGTAATTAAATTGGTGGAGCTGAAGAAATCTGCTGCTATCCTGTGTTCATCCTTGGCCACGCCCCCTCAATGTTTATTTCTTGATGTTCTGTCTTGAGTGTCATTATGGTAGTGCTAAGTTATTGCAACATGACCTTAAACCTATCGCTGGTGTATATTTTTTTATTTTCATAACATTGCTAAAATGTTTACATTTCATTTCTGGCTTCATTTTACATAACTGAATATCAGGAAGTGATAAGATGCTGCATGGTTTTGATGGCTGCACCTGGATTAGGGTTCCTTACTCTCCAATCTAAATGTTAACTCACTGCAGATATATCTTGTAATGCTCTTGCATACTATATATGATGGAGATATGCTATGTAATGCTGCATGTTCCTGTGCTCATTGCCACTCACAGCAGTACATCCATCACCACCCAATGTCATTTAATGCCTATGAGACCAGATACACCAATGGTTAAAGACTGTGACTCATTTAAATCAGCTCGGCTGAGCTTCATCTGCATAATAAGTATATAAATGGGCCAGATTTTTCACCAACTGTTCATATAGACACCATTGTCAACTGTGCTCAGCCAAGGTCAGTGGTGACTGACCAGGCAAAGACTGAAATAGGTGAAGTAAGATAACAAAGAATTTTACTTAAAAATTATTGAGAAATTATGGAATTTCAATTTGGTGAACAATTTGCTATGCTGAAACTCATTTGTTTTAGGGTAAAATGAGGCTCATATGCAATTGCTATATGTTGATGTCACTCAAAATACTGCTACAATATGAAGTGCTGTTTATTACTTGCAAACACTTGGCTATGTGATGTGTTGGGAAAATTTATGGGGAGAGAGTACTGAACATTTTTATTTTGTCCTTATGTTCTGATAAATACACAATATGCGAAATGATAGATGCTTACACTGGCACTTTCATTTATTGCTGATGCTGTACAGCATACTGGTAGAAGAAGTTAATACGACAGTAAAGAGAAATATGTGTAAAAGTCTGCTTTGCTTTACTAAATTGGGAATGGAATTTTATCTGCTGTTATGATGACGCAATGAAATTACCACAACTATTGTAGTCATTCTTTATGTTAATGTTAAAATACAGTACAAAATGACACATTCCTCATTTCACATGCTGCCAGTGCCATTCACTGCACAGATCTCAGTGAACAGTCAGGCACGTCTCTGACCATATGGTGCCAGTAAACAAAACAGACATATAATTCATGTAAGTAACTACATTTAAAATATACACTAAACAATTATTTAAAGATAACTGGGACTATATGATGTACGGTAGCACTTATGTACCACACAGCATAGCTTGCACATAGTGCTGTATCAGTTATATTCTGTCTTTTTTACAATAAATGATAACACTAACTTGAATATCATGGTCTATCATTGTGGACTTGACACCGCCTCTTTAACTGCAAAACCTTATACCATGCACATACCTGACACATGGAGGCCCTTACTACTGATGCTGGCTGCACACAAGTATCATCGTCATCTATCAGGGAAGGACCTATACTAGGAGCTGCACTGACCTCAAGAGGCAATTCAGCACCAGACCAGTGCTTGTCATGACTGACAAATTCAGCTCAAGCTTCACCCTTCACTTTCTCCCACCTACCATCTAGAAAGACCTACTAACATACCTCCCAACTATTAGCAGGTAGCAGATTCTAGTGGCATTCACTAAAGCAAAAAATGCAACCTCAGTGGGTCCCAACAATAACCTTGGATGCATCCTAAATAGAATGAAACATGACCTATTAGGACCAATTTAGTCTCTCAATTGTAGCCTCAAAACAGGCTTTGAACCATGAGAATGGAGGACTAGTGCTGCTCCACAAGGGTGGAACATGAACTGAACCCAGAAACTACAGACCTATCAGCCTGACTAGTATAATATGTAAAGCTATGGAATGAATTATCATGGAAATGATCAACAAAGACATAGGCAGCTTTTAGACACTAATACCAATCCAGTTTGGCTTTGTCAGGATAAGATCATACCTACTAAACCAAGTGAACTTCTATGAGAAGCTCACTAAGCCAATGGATGAGAAAAAAACAGTGCATACTACCTACGTGGTCCTGTCTAAGGCCTTTGATACCAAATGTCTCTTTGGTATAGTTGACAAACTCACCTAGCTGGGCATAACCCCCTACATAACTTGCTGGATTGTTAGCTGGTTCACAGACAGGATCCAGGAAGTCAGGATTGGTGAAACCAGTCACAAGCAGTCTACCTCAGGGCTGTGTCCTGGAACCACTCCTATTTGACATCTACTTCTTGTAGGCAAAGGCTATTGTCAAGGGCCTTTGGCTGACTGCAAATTAGTAGCTATTATAGGTTTCCCCATAACATAAACATCTTACATAAAATAATGGTCTAACACAGATAAATGACTGGTGCCAAAGTCATGGATTACAACTTGATGCCAAGAAATGTATTATAGTGCCTTTTGGGAAAAAGGTCACTCTGGCTAATTACTCCATTGATAAGACACCCCCTAAGAGTTGATTCAGTAGTCAAAGATCTGGAAACATATGTAGACAGTAATCTGACTTTGAGCAATATGTAGCCAAGGTAGCAAGAAAACCATTCTGTCGCCCAACTTATGAGTAAGGACATTGCATCCAAGTCCAAGGAAGTCATAGTGCCATGTTATTCAGCCCTTATCATATTCATCATTGAGTATAATGCCCCCTTCAGCATGTACCTGTCCAGATGTATGCTTTTGTTGGAATGCCCACAATGGTTCCTTGCTTGGAGAATCCAGGGTATAAACACATTGTCCTATATGAATCATCTTAAAGCCTTTTCTCTATACCCAATATCCTACAGGTTACTGAGAGGCAATCTAGCCTGGTATACAATGCATCCTCAGATCCACCTCTGATGGACCTTTTGCACATCCATAAAACAAAGAAAATCAGACTCACTAGATTCAAATATTTAAATTTTGTTTGCAGCATAAATAGGACATGTTGGCAAGACAGATACATGTCTAAGAATATCTCCATTCTCTGCAACAGCTTCCCCATCCATGTGAAGCAGCATCCATCCCTAACCCTACTTACGTGTAACCTTGACCAAGGGATGGGAAATTGGAAATCTACCCTGGGTCTGGCACTTGTGTCTCTAATATGCCCAAACTAACATGCTCCCACACAACCTTCATAAACTTCCTAACTGACTTATCCCATCCTAATAAGTGCCATTGATACATAGGGACACAACTGGGTTTTGTTGTGTGGCTAGGCTTATAAACACTTGATGGTCATTAGCCTAGTATTTATCGATGAACATAGGAACTATGTCAAATATTTAATGAGACAATTGTGCTGTACCTCCTTCACCCACATGAGTCAAGAAACCATGGCCCATTAAAGGGCTAAGCGTTATGAATTGCCATTAGAACCACGCATTTTTGATATTTCAGTGAAACAGGATTTATTGAGGGAAGGGTTGTGGTGTTGGTATTGGGTTGGGTACTGGTTGTTGGGGTCTATATTTTAAACAGGAAAGACCTTTTCAGTGAATATGAAAACAGCGACCCATTGTGTGAACTGCGAAAACACCAAACACCCTAAAACGAGAAATGAAAAATCTCAGATCGTCAAAGTTGGCCATCCCCACCGCCCGCTACAGGCTACCTACTGAAACAAAATAAACCACATACATACACTAAACAAAACCCTACTTCGAACCCTACACTAAACCTTGCATACATTACAATTTAATGCACTTACCTTAATCTGCACCCTAACCCTAAGGTCCGTAACTATCGCAGACTTACCTTAAGGAGATATACCACAGAAGGGCCAACTATGATGATTCGACATTTTGAATTTTGCGCTTCAGGACAATCAGTGTTTTTGTGGTTCGCTGAATATGTGTCGACGTTTCCGTATTCGTGTAAGTGGACCTTCATGGTTCTAATAGGGAACCAGTTGTTGTACTACTTCAAGGGCAAGCTCCATGCTTTCATGTAACATGCATTGTATAGTACAGCTCATCAAATAAAACAGAGGTCATCACTGACATACATCATATTTTATCTTAAACATATCATAGTAATGAAGAGCATGTTTAATGGAAGATTGTGGGTACATTTTGTTCCTAACATTATCCTTGCTGTGAGACAATTTAGAAATTAATTTAGTTCCCTACTCACTGTATTTAAGTAGGTCAGACTACAATGAAATGTTATGCTCTCTGCTGAGCTGTAGGCTCTCTCGTGGACTAAACAACCCACATTTTTTCTACACTATAAGTGCTACATACCTTAATATTCAGTCACAATTATGTTTTGGATATTGGGAGTTTCTGTTTTCAGTCTGTGAAGACTGGGATTAATAACTCTAATGTTTGTACTACCAGTAAAGCATTTTATTGGACTGTTTTAACAGATAGGAAACTGTTCATAGTACTTTGCCACCTTTTGGTTGTCTGTCTCTGGACATTTAAACTTTTCTCCCCGGGCCTCCACTGAAAATGAACATGTATCCAGTCGGACTATCCCGGTAAACAAATGTAAAATAAATAAATAATAATAAATAATTTAATTCAAAAGGCAATGTGGAAAGTAACTGTTTAACTGTCTCTTCATTAATATACTGATATGGAAGACATTATACAAGGAGGGTCTACTAATAGAATAGTAGAGAAAAGTTAGGATAACATTAGCTTTATTTCCAATATCAAATAATGGTTAATATTAAACTGCAATATTGTCAATGTTTCTACTTTAGAAGACTGAAATGACCGATAAAAAAAGAGCACATTTTGAAAGTAACTTTTCTACTTTAAACTTCTTTTTTCGGGGGGGGGGGTCAAGCTCACCCTGCACCCCCCAATATAGGAGTAAGCCACCCACACCCATAAGCTTGTATATACCAACTCTGAGATTGCCATTCCTTGAAGAAAAGGGAATATTCAGAGAAACAACATCTCAAACTTAGTATATATGTCTGAGCTTTCGGACATTCTGTCTCCATGTTTCAGGACTCACTCTAGTGGGTCCCAACATTTCAAATGATTACCAAAAAAAAAAAAAAAAAAAATACACACAATGCTTCTCCTACATCAACACAGAAAATAGAAAAGCTCAAATTCAGATGTCTAAAAAAAAAATAAAACAGGAATAAAACAAAAGCAAGTACAGGCAGGAAGGATTTCTTGCACTCCCAATGTATGAAACTGCACCCCTCTCATGTAGATGGTAAACATTCTTGAAGCCACAATGTCAGAATTAACCCCACTCCCAAACATAGAAGCATACTTTCCTGCACTCTAAGTGTGTGAAGTTGAATCCCCCATATACTCTGACTGAATTACTTAACTCCAGGGTTATATCCCTTTGGATTAAAAGCAAACTCTGTTGTGAGCAAAATAGTGGATTGTCCATTATTACATGGTGCTGGGCTATGAACTTAGACAGAGAAATAGGTAGTTAAAGCATTGTAACAGGCAAACAGTTTCATACCTAACCTTCTGTCAACTTTATCTTATCATGGTGCCAATTAAGACTGGTGTTTCAAACCACCTGAGTTTCTACCTTGTGTGTTTGTATTTTCAAATTTTAATTTCTATCATTCATAATTTTGTGCTTTGCTGTTCAGGCTTCTACTGTAGAGCCAATTTCCAATACTTTTAGCATGTATCAAGGGCCTGTACCATCAGTAACTTATATTTTGTACCATGGCTCAAATGTATATACACCCACAGGTCACTTAAATTGAGATAGCCTGTTAGCTCATTATGCTCCATGAAATGCGTACCTCTCAAACTCTTAGTACAAAACATCTGGACAAAGACTAAAATAATGGAGGGACAAAGGCCCAAAGATAGGGACAGATTTTAAAATATTGCTCTTATAAACGTAGAAATAAATTGCTAGAATAATAGGATTTGCATTACAATGTATTGTCTGAAGGATATAAAGTCTGAAACTCAAATGTATGCCATTATTTAGTTATTATAATTCTCAGTGATTTACCAAAAAAACAAACATTTTATGAGGAACACATAAAAAATAAGCACAAACCTGGACATTCTGCAAAAATCTGGACAGTTGAAAGTTAAGCATGAAAGGATGTTACTTAATTCACCTATATAATTCCATGAGATTATTTATGAGATTATAGTATCTCTGACGTTTATTTTTCTAAATGGTGACCATACGTAAATACAAAATGACTTTTTAAACAAAATAGTTATTAGGAAAGGAATAATAATAGCCTTTGTAAACATTTTATTTGAAAAATAATCTTTTCCTCATGAGTAGTACTTTTAAAAACTACTGAGAAATATACTCTGTTTTGTGGTTTGCATGATACTATCATGAGAGACCAGAGTGTTGGCAGTCAGGAAACTGTATAGTGCAACATGGATAGCGAACCTGTTTCCCTTACATATAAATAAACTGATGAAAGAGCTATCAAATGACTAAGTCAGTTTAAAGCTGACTCTCTAATATAAAAGAGTCGATGAGTGAATGAGTGATAAACAAGATGAGTAACATTAAAAGTTTGTGAGTCACTGAGATAATAAACAAATGTTCATGTGCAAGAATAGTTTATTAAGCAGGGCTACTACATGAGTAATGCCATTATATACATTGTAAAAAGGTCTACGTTCTCAAAGAACTGTTTCTGTTTTAGCATTTGATTTGCAAACACAGGATGGTAGTCTAAATTATCACATTGTCTTTAAGATGATATGTTTCATATTGTTGTCTTTGAGTTAAAACCTCATTCTGTTTTGTCTACCATGTGACTCTTAGCACATTATTTAATCAAGAAAGCATTAAAGGGTTTGCCTTAAAAAGTTACAGTTGTACCTTCTGAGTTTACTTTTACAACAAAGAGTGGGCTGGTTTGCTGTTCTCTATGTGCTCTTTTGTACCTTCTGATTAGCAGGAGAAAAGTAACATTTTATTAGTAGAACACTCTGATAAACAGAAAGATTCAATAAACTCTGTGTGGGCTCCGCATTAAACCTGCGCTGAGTTTGTGTTTGAGCAGTGAACAGCAGTGCTAATTACATATTCATGCTGTGAACCTCATTTAAACATAGACAGGTATAGTTTGATGGTAGGCAAAAGTGTTGGTGGCCAGAAAACTCTATAGTGCAACACGGATAGTGAACCTGTTTCCCTTACAGCAATCTAGGTTAGCGGGATTGCGCAGAATGACAATGGTTACCAGGCTTTATCATATTGTAATGTTTATGTTTCAAACACAGTACAGGGCAATGTATACAGTGCAGAGTAGTGTAAAAACCCATTCAAGCCATTTTTGTACAAAAGATAGGTAAATGATCTGTAAGGTTGCATGGACTGCCATTTAAAATAGTCAGAGGAAATGTTTGTATTGCATACAGACACACAGATGAGTTGAAGGAATAAACACAGGCAAAGAGGACAGGTGAAACATTGCAATGTACAGCAGATGAGGGCATGTAAATGGAAGACAGCATGGATTTTGCAGTAAAAATGCATATTATGTTACTGTTACTCAAGGTGACATAACAATGGAGAAGATATGTCTTTGTGACATAAGCATCCTGACATGAAAAATGGGGAGAACATTTATCAGAGATGTAATATACAACCGGAGTTAGGTGCATATTGTAAAGCTGTGCAAACTGATATGCCTGAATATGAATGTTATGTCAGCAGAGGTCTCCAAAAGGTGGGACACAGTTACAGATCCATGGACAACAGTAAAAGAAGCATGCACAATCATGGACAATTTCAGGATAATACTACCAGTAATACCATATCTCTGACACAACATATGTTATTCTAGATCGTTCTGCATGAACACATTTGTACAACTATTATGGCATGTCAGCAAGCTATGAGGGTAATCAATTACACAGTCCTAATACTGTAACATCTGCTGAAGGTGTTAGAAGGGTCACTGCTATATCTGTATGTGACATTATGATAAATTCAGGCTAGTTGACTGGTGTGCATGGCATATCTATGGCACATTCCAGACTATCATGAATGTAACCCATGCCATCAGTGGTGTTAAACAGCTATGTATGCACTGTGTACATCATCAGAACAAGTATCACACATGCATCTGGTGTAACACATTGATGGGTGTTTCACACCATCACAGTAATATTTATGCAACAAAAATAATACCTAGGTATGGCCAATAAGATGTGTGGCAGCTTAGTCTGGCAAAGGAGTTACACTTCACTTATACGTCACTGGAAGCAGTGAGGTACATGATGAAGGGTGCACTGTAGTCACTTACTGGTGTATCGAAGGCTGTGAACTATGGAGGTACTATGGTCTTTGATATGGATGTTCTCCACTTATTTAGTAGTTGTGTTAAATTCATGGGAGTACTCACCACTGCGGCCACGTGCTGGTGGATGTTCCACCTACCATCTACCCAAGGACACAGGTCGCATACAACTGGTCTGCTTATAGGGTATGATGTCTACATTATACTTGGTTTGTGCATTTGTTTTCATAATGAAACAAATCACCCCCCCCCCATGTTTTGTGCTTCATCTCATGTGTTGTCATGGCTGTGGAAGCAATCTGTGATACTGTCTGTATTATACTAATATCACAGTTGGAATCAATGATTGCCTATTATCTGTAGTCCTCCAGACAACTGTTTATACACAGGATGTGTATGTCAATCTTGACACCAGTGACTTAAATAATGGACAGGAAAGGGTCTAGCAGACAGTCCTGATCACTGAATCAGAGATATATATCACTTCACACATTTCAACGTATTTAGATGCCACGTATGTGATCCAGTGGTCTACTCAATTGTGATATAGGTGTTTATGGCCACATCTGACAGTGTTGAGTGAATATTACTGTGTGGATTTGTGTCAAATCCCTTGTCTTGGTCAAGTTCCACAGGATGATAGTCTTCTCATCATGCATGCCCTTGTTGACCTCTGAGGACATTTAACAGATGTAAAAGAGGTGGATTTAGCAGTAATGACTCGCACATGTCTCTTGCACACAACCAGTATATTACTGGTGTCCATATAGAAATGGTCCATGATTTCTTACAAGAAAATGCAGGCCCTACAAACCATGCCATAATGTGTGTGGATAGACTGAAAGCCCAGTCACTGTAATCTGTATTGTATAGGATAAGGTGACTTATGCCTGGCTTATAGGGCAATCTCTGACCCTGCCCTGATGAGAATACTGTACATCTGCAAATCAGCTATAGCTGATGACATCAGCAGTGCCTGGTGAGGAGAAAATAACAGCATTTTCCACATGCTGGTATAAAATGTTCTCATTAAATGTCAAACAAGTGCACAAACACACACACCCCAGTTGACTGCAGTGAGAATCAACCCCCACCTATCTAAGCACTTCAACTAGAGAACTCTGTATTTAAGGCAAGCACCACAGCTGAAGTCTAACTTGGAGAGTGTTAGACAACAGTTTATAGCTGATGTTACCAGCAGAGTCTGGTGAGGTGAAAATGCTTAATGCAGTGTCCCACATGCTGGTGTAAAATGCTCTCTCTGATTGCAGTAAGATTTGAACTCCTACCCAAGTAAGGACACAGACTAGATAGCTCAGTACTTTTATGCAAGTGCAATGGAACAATTCTGACTTTAACCAGGCTGCAGGACATCTTATAGTGGATGACATCAGCAGTGGATGTTGGAGTTAAGATGTTGGGAGGCCAGCATAAAATGGATATGTAGGCATTTGCAAGTGTCAGAAAATTGTCAACCCATGGGAGTTGAGTGGTAACTGCAGGATACACACATATGTTGTTCTGACTAGTTAGACATACACACCTCCCAGTTGACTACAGTGAGAACAGAACTCCCACCTAAGTACACAGACTGGAGAACACATTAATTCACACAAGTGACATGACACGTGTGACTTGTATAAGACTGCAGGACAACTCATGTTGGATGACATCAGCAGTGGATGATGGAGAGAAGATTTTGGGAGGCCTGCATGAAATAGATGTGTAGGCATGTTCAGCTGTCAAGATATTTCAATTTCTGCATATTATCAGATTGATGAGCATGCAATGTATATTATGTGTTGGTTGTTTTCCTATATGCAGGTATGCTTTGAGAGAGTTTTATAAACTATATGCAAAAAGGTGTCCACGTTACTACAAGTATGTGAAAATCTGAATGTGTAATGTAATTTTAAAGATGTGCATGGTATATCACAGAACACTTCTTATTAATTTACATAGTATAGTCGATATATTTTTGAACAAGTATTGAGAGACCGGGGGTTGCAGTGCATGTAGGGAGGTAACACATGGCTGCATTGTAAATATGTGACATATTCTTAAATAGGGCTTTCATTTTTTTATGTTTCCACATGTAGTTTCATGGATCCCCTTCAGATTGTTGAATGGCCAGAATGTCGAACTTTGAATCACTGAGATGAAAACATTGTTTTGTTATGAACATTAAACCGTTTGCATGGAGATAGCCGTAAGGAAAAATTCCCATTCACGTCAATGTAAATGCGATCTTGGAGTTGGTATATTTAAGTAGCAGGGGATGTGGGGGTGCGGAGGATGCAGGGAGTGTAGCCCCCCCCCCCGTTTCAGCAAAAAAAGTTAATTTTTTTAGGTTTTGATGTTCAGAGGTTTCATGCATATGGTCTCTGCCATATGTGGTTTGGAGTTCCAGTAGTTTGACAATCTGAAGTAGACCCAGTTTCATGGCATAGGTTCATAGGTTGGTACTAGGCTATCGGCCCTAGGGCCTATACAAGCCTAGCCATAACAATTCCCAGGCTATTTCTTCCCACACTATTTACTTCCCTGGACCTCTGTCTAGCAGGGTGACTGATGTGATCCCAGAGTGAATTTCCTTTCTCCATCCAATCATCAAGGTTCCTTTTGAAGAGGGCCACAGAGGCACTCTGCTTGATATGTATGGGCAGTCTGTTCCAGAGTCTGGGGAGTCTCTGGGTCAGGAACCTATCCCTCCAGCATGTTTTGTTTATTGTGATGACAAGATTTAGATCCCTGGAGCGTGTGGCTCTGAGGGACTGGGATTTCTTTAAGTGTAGCATGTGCAACAGCTTTGGGTTTGACATGGCCTTGTATGTTAAGCAGAGATCGCCTCGGAGTAGACGATATGCAAAAGAGTATAGCTGGAGTTTAAGGCGGTCAGCATAGGGCATCTGCTTTAGGCCTAAAGACTAAATGTACAGTACATAGAACTAATCCATGCTATTATTTAGTTTATATAGCACAATGGTGAGCAGCAGGTTTGTGCAATGCTTGACAATGTTTTTGCACATGCAAGATACACATTTCTACTTCTTTCCCTGTTTCCACATAGTTAAACAGTGCACAGTCGTGAGGCTCATTGCTATGATGAGAGTTAGTGAGTGTATTAAACAGAACTGCTGCTTGGCTAACTCTGTGGCAGCAGGTGTAAATGCATTGACACATTCCATTTTCAGCCCAGATGATACAGGGTTCGAATCCAAGTTTATGTAATACTTTTAAATAAGTATTGATAATGTAGTAAAAGTTTACTTTATTCTACCTTCACTGTGTGCTAGCATATTTTGACATACCATGGTATATTTCAGCAGCATTGTGCAGAGGCAACTGCCCAACATAAGAGCCTCTCACCATTGTTTGTCATTGGTGCCTGATGCCAAACTCCACACATAGAGGCCCAAAAAATGAAGGGTGCCATTGTTTTTTTTTTTTTTTTTTTTTTTTTTGGTACTTATGCGTGTTGTGAGTGATTCTATTTTTAGACCAGATTATAGTTGTTAATAGAGGTAGATAGGAAAGTGATGAAATGGGAGGCAAGCAGGGGAAGAACATAGAGAAAGCAATATAGAAATGTGCAGGAGGGAGGTAGGAAAGAACAATGGCTATTCATTTCTTCAATAGTGTAAAATGAAAATATGTACAGAATATTAGCTGAATTTGGACTGTCACCTCCACAAAGAGGGTTGACAACAGCGCAATCATGTTGTATAGCCATTTGAACCAAATCAATTGTGTCAAGAAGATGTGTGTGAAATGGGCTATGTAAGGGACAATATTTCTTTTGTGGGACTGGTGCCCATTTTTTATTTATTTTTTTGCTTCAGTAAGAGAGGTATGCTGGGTTAGGACCATTGGTATTTCTGGGTCAGGTAAAGCAAATGCAAACAAGCAGGACAAACAAGACATGACCAAGGGATGATGAAAGACACAGAAGGTTGGGGACACCATGATTGGGTGAGGCAGGGGACAAGGCAATGTCATGCCTGTCAAACATGCAGACAGTGAGAATATAGTCCTCACCTACAGGACTGTCATTACTGTCTCCTTACTCCACTGTCTGCTGGAGTGCTTGATATCTTCTCCTCCTATGGACCATGAGGGAGAGCAGCCTCTTCATCCTGTATAGGTGTACAGTAATGGTGCAGTGTATGAGCCTATTCACCAACCCTGGTATCAACTGGTGGGTGATGAAATTCCCACCTCCACCAGTACTACTGGAGGGTACCACAGCACCAGCTGCCAGGGTAGTGCTATCTGAGGGTGCAGGTAGTGCAGAGGCAACAGACAGTACTGCCAGGTTGGGCCCCAGATGTGCTGGGCATCAGTGCTGGAGCTGATAGAGTGGGGGCAGGCTGGCCCTATGGTGTTGACCTAGCTTATGTTGTGAAGCCATGTTTCAATAAGAGCAATTACATTTGGGTTATGGTTAGCAATCCAGGCATGGAATTCACTTGTTTTATTGAGTATACCTGTGATATTCATTGAGTAAAATGTGGTGTGTTTTTTAGGTATGGTGGGGACTTGGTTAGGATGGATAGGACTTTTGGTGAGAGAGGGTGTGACAGGTCCAGGATTGGGATGGATATCTCCAGATAGGAGTAGGTGGATAGGGAGAAAGGAGGACCCTTGTTTGTAGAGATAGGTACGGAGGTATTTGATTTTTGTTTTAGAGTGTATAAAGCTGGAGAGGGATATTTTGATCCTTGGAAGAGGTGTATTTAGAAGGCAGTATAGATGAGGTGATAGCTACAGGTTGCTGCAGAGAGGAGAAGACATAGCCCTGAGAATTTGTAGGACTATTGTAGATTGGAGTTAACCAAGGATGTAAAGCAGTCAAAGTTGTGAGAAGTAATGGAGGCAGATAGAAGACAAGTATAAGGTGAGATAGTCATTTTGGAAGTTAAGAGAAGTTAGCTGCTTTTGTATTAGTCAGCAGTGTATAAGGAGGAGTGTAGAGTAGGGTTGAGGTTGGCCAGTAGGGGAAGGTGGAGAGAGTATGAAGAGATTGAGATATGTAGGGATAAAGGTGAAACTAGTGAGAATAAGGAGGGAAGGGAAGTGAAATGTTGGGACAGCAGGAAGGGGTGTGTCAAGGAGTAAGAATAAAGGAAATGATTTGGAGGATGGGTGGGAATGGAGTGGGTAGGGGAGCAAACAGAGCAGGGCTAGACCTGGGCCTTGAGCTACTATGGAAAAGTAGACAATCAGGCACAAATCAAGAAAGACCAGCAGATGTGTGTGGGGGGGAAGCTAGGAGGATAGTTCGTTGAAGGCTGAAAGAAGCAGTGAAGCAAGAGTAGTAGCCACAGGTTACCAAAAAGTCAGAAAAGCAGGGAGAAGGAGAAGGAGTACTATACAGTTCAAGACAAAGTAGAGAGCAATTTAAGATGGTAAATCAGAGGGTAGAGGAATCTTGTGGAAGGTCCTCAAAGGCAGGGAAAGAACTGACATAAAAAAAAACTTTTGACTAAGGTACGGCAAGGAATGGACAGGTATAGAGAACGGGTAAAGAGTAGGCTGCTGGTGATCCTGATAAGAGAGCAAACTCTAACTGAACAAGATACAACAACAGTAATGTACTGTAGAATGTTATCAACTGTAAATACTTTATTTCTTTCTTTTGTTTTTAATTAGGCTAAGTTGTTGAGGCTTTGTTTCAGGTTAGCACAGAAAAAACAGAGGTGCTGGAATTTATAACACTTCAGAAAGGCTGCTTCAGTGGCTGATAAAGCAGTGGGTAGAGAAGGATGGTAGCGAAAATGATACGAGTAAGAAACGTACAGTAGCTGAGGCAAGTTAGGATTCAATTATATTTATATTATTATAATTAATTATTTTTTATTTATATAAAGGAAGTGGGTCTTAAACGGAAATTGATTCTGATGAAGTCCTACTCTATACAGGACAAAAGTGCTTAATCTGTAACAATAGTGGTGTTTTAAGTAATAAATTTGGTTTTAACTAATACATGAACTTGTCCAGTCCGTGGTTTGACTGCGATATTGTGTTTGGTTATAGTCATTGGTGTATTGCTGCACTCTTTCTGTTTTCTAGTAGTGTGCCAACCTGAGAAATGTCAAATGCATTTGCATGATGTTAAGTGGAGAGCAACATTACCAAGCAGGGAGAAAAGCAATTTTTGAAAATGGAAGGTTAATCTCACACTTAACATTAGTTTGAGGGGGTGTCTGCTGCCATAATTGTTAGATGATTTAACTTTGAAAACATGCACTGGAGGCATAAGTTTCATGACCTGGTTTTGTTTGGCTTTATACATTGATAAAACTGATTTTTACAGTGTGGTATTCAAAACTATTCATAAGGGACAAAACATTTTCTTCCATAGTAGTGATTTTCCATCTTTGCCACAGAAGAAGCCCTTCTCAGACCTAGTTATAAATCATTCATAAATACAGATGACAGTTTGAGGTATTAACCATGTATGTGTGTGACCTGACATGGTCCTTCTGTATAGATACATTTTGGTATGCATCTTATTTAAGTGTGAAAGCCATCCAGGTCCAGATAGAATTATACTTACAGAAATATAGTAGACTGTATACCCTCAGTTATACATCCGAAAAAAAAACAATAAAGGTGTCTTATCCCTCATATGTATAATTCATATCATCTCCACTATCAAAAGGGTTATAAGTGAGATTGAATATATTGTGAAATAGAACACAGTAAAACTGTCTTGAATATCCTGTATTAGAACCCAAGACCATGTGTATGGCAGCCCTGCACTTACACCTGTTTCCATAAGAATGTTGAAATAACACTTGTATATTTTTGTGTTCATTACTATAACCTGGATGCAAATGTGTTTCACTTCCTGTATTAGAACCCAGGACCATCTGTATTAGTTCTACTGCTGCCACAGGAATAGTTAAATGACAGTTACATAAGTCCCTATTCATTCTTAACTTCTGTGTGTTAACTACCCAACAATGTCGCATAGAGTGTTTACATGGCACCCAACACAATTAATAGAATTTATTCATTTGACATTGACTTTCTGAGTCCTGTCTACAGGTGTTCAATGGCTGTAGGTGTTGGGAAAGCTTAATAACTGACGTGCAATGTCACTTAGCAGCATTGCAAGATAGAACACAAAAAATAAAACAATGTATCTTTTTTGACTTTTACACTGTCGATGCCCTGTCTGCAGGTATTCTGTCTGCTTCTTGTATGGGCCACTAGTCCAGGTTTGCACACTGCTAAGCATCACACAAATGAAAAGTGCAGCTTAACCTGACATTCATTGTGTTTCTCCATTTCTCTTGTTTGACCTAAGCCATGCAGTGCACAAACACTAGTATTTTTAAAAATTAAAAAAAAATAGTTGAAATGATGAAAAGAAATCTGAAATAAACTACATATTTTCTGTTGGTACACAAGAAAATCAATCTTTTACACAGGTCTGTATTTGAACTCATACTCAAATGAACCTACAAATCATAGTAAGGGTGTCTTATCCCACTTTGCCACACAAACAGTTCTGCAGCAGAGAACTGAAATCATTGTGAATGCAACCAACTACAATATCATCTACAGTACTAACCAAACATATGACAGTTTGTACATGTATTAATTTCAGATGTAGTACACTGAGTGATCACACAACCATTTATGACTATTGCTTGCAAAAATGAAGCTGTAGCTTATCTCCCTGTATTTGCTGTTCATTCTTGTCTTATCTGAGCAGTAATCTGAGACACACAGTTTGTAAGGCATTCTGTATCACTGTCCTTAAAATTTAAGTTTAACCTGGCTGACACACCCACTGGAGGTAGAGTAGTCTGAATTGCTGTTGTGTTTTCCTTCTTCCTACCAGTAAAGATTCACAGTTGCAATCCATTATCAATAAACAATGACAGAGTGCCTGCAGTATCGTTACATCTGATACACTGAGCCAAGTAATTGAGATTCAACAATTCTAATGAGTTTACACATCATTTGCATATTCACTGTGCTCACAGCCCTGAATCTGCACCAAAAAAGTCTTTGACATGATCTTGCACCCCATACTCCTTGATATCCTGTCAAATTTAGGCTGCTTCCCTGCTACAGCTCTGTGATTCCCAGGTTATCTGCAAGACCAGAAGCAAGCAGTTAAATGGTTTAACCAACTTTCCTCCTTTCTACACAACCTGACAGGAGTCCCCTCAAGGCTCAATTCCAGGTCATTTAGTGTTAAAAATATTCACTAATAATCTACATACCTCCTCCTCCCTTGATTCATTATGCAGACTATTCCACCTTAATCTGCACCACTCACACTCTCCCAGAACTTCTTAATACTACTTAAAATCATTCACTGCTATTGAGTCATGGCTTTCAGATACATAACTTTTTCTGAATCCCGCCCACAATTTAACATCCATTCAGATGACAATACTATCACTGAAAGAGTACAAGAAACAAAATTACGGGGTGTAATTATTGATAGCAAACTCACCTTTGACATTCATATTCAGCAAAACATAAAGAAAACCCACACAACACTGGGGACTGGTCTAATGAAATAGACAATTCCTTACTACAACAACCAGGATTATCCTAGCAAAACATTTTCTTTTCCCCACCCTGTTGTATGGTTCCCTTATACTCACCAACCTATAAAACTCCACCAAGACAAAAAATGGAACAATGCTATAACAAAGCCACTAAGTTTGCCACAAACTCCAAATACCTATACACCACTGCAAACCACTTCAAGAACTAAATTGGCTTGAACTTTCCAACCAACTGACTTATACCCAGCTAACTACATTACATAACTTAATCTACAAACCCACTACCTGCTCTGCCCTGAATAATCTTGCCAAACATTACACACCAAGCAGATCAATCAGATCAGAAGACAAAAACCTGCTAAAAATCTCCAAACCTTCTAAATGACCAGGCCATTGTCTCTACTCATACTCCATTTCTAAGCTATGGAGTTATGTCCCTTTAACCTCCAGATCAATCCCTAGCCTGCTACTCTTTAAAGCCTCTCTAAAACAACACCTTAATAAGTCGTGACTCTGCACATGTTTAATTCCAGGCTAACCCCCTCTACCTCTAAATTCCATTTTATCATCATCCTCTTTTCCCCTTGGTATACCTAAAAAGCCCCACCAAGAATTCCTCAGCCTCTCTCCATAACCTTAGTCCATATTCTTCTTTCTGTCTCTCAATACTCTCTATATTTATACTTTCCCAAATCGACTATGAAAATCTCTCCCTTGTTATGATTAATGTTACAAGATGTCAGTTACATCAACTATTATTCTACTCAAACTACTACTGATACATTATTATTGTTTTAATAAGTTATGTTAAATTTTAAGCAAAAATCTCAGCAACTGAGCATTTTTTTTATTTTCAAACTCAATTCTTGTAATATATTGGGTAAAATGTTTAACTCACACTGTTGTTATAAAAATTGTAATCTACCTGTGTAGGTTCCTAAATGTTTTGTATAAATTCTAACTAATACTATTATTGTACATAGGTTCATAGGTGTTTACAAAGCTAACAACCACAAGGGCCTTTTTAAGCATAGCTATGCATCTCAAATCTTGGACAATTTCTGAAACCCTTGATAAGTATAAACATAGGTCTGGGAGATAAACCATTTACAGGTTACCTGTGTCCATGAGAGACATAGGTGCCAAACCAGGGATGAATTTCCAGTTTCCCCTCCCAATTGCCCAAGTTGCACTTGAATTGGGTTAGGGAGGAACTCTACCTCACATGGATGGGGAGCCTGTTCCATAGACAGGGTAGTTTCTGGGATACATACCTATCTCTCAAGCATGTTATTTTCTGAATACAGTATTAATATTATTTACTTTTGATCCTGGATTTGCTCCAGTGCATACAGCATATTGGGCAATGAGTGCCCTTTGGGTTTTACTGGATCAAGTTGCTAGCCCAAGGCCCAACCCTCATCAGAGGGTGCACTACACACTCACATGTACACAGTCTCACCTAGGGCCAATTTAGAGTGTCCAATCTACCTACTGCATGTTTTGGAATGTGGGAGGAAACCAGAGCTTCCTGAGGATACTCACACAAATGCAGGGAGGACATGCAGACTCCACACAGAAGGCATCCCAGCATTGTAATCTATCTTGCAAATTACCTAAAGTGTTATTGTGGAGCTTTTTTCCCAGGCCTCTAATGATAACAGGTTATTCAACCCAGTTGGACTATCCCAGTTAACAAATGTCAAATAAATAAATGTTGTTGTTGTTGTGTCTTTCGGCTTTTCCCGGTTAGGGGTCGCCACAGCAGAACTCCGGTCCGCTAATGACTGGCAGTAGATTTTTCCATGCCGAGTTGCCAGCTCTGACGCACAACCTTCAATGAAGGTATGCCCATTCATGCATATCTCCACACAGAAGACGCTTTAGCTGAAAATCGAACAGGACAATGTCTTACTGTGAGGCGACAACGCTACCGCAGCACCACCACCACAGTTATATGTCAAATAAATAAATAAAATAATAAAATAAAAACAGAACCATGTAGCTAGGGAACCTGAAAGTGAATAGACTTATTTATGTGGATAACATAGAAGAGGCTATTAATTTGGGATATATCTGCACAGAAGACTACTGGCCTTGATAAGGTATGCTTGCATTTTTCATAGGATCATTGGAAGTTACTAGACTAATGGCCCTAAGGCGCTTATAAGCCTAGAAAAGTTCTACCCTTATTTCCATGATCAGCACCTATTTCTCCTGTCCAAGAGGAACAGAAATGGAATCCCAGGGGTGAAATTACTGTTACTCATCCAATCTTCCAGACTGAGTTTGAAGAGGGCCAGTGAGGTACTCTGTTTGACATGAAGTGGGAGTCTGTTCCAAAGGTGTGGTAACGTCTGGAAGACAAATCTCTCCCTCCAACAGGTACTATTAATGTCCCATACCAAATTAAGGTCTTTAGAGTGAGTAACCCATGTACCATTTGACTTGTGGATATGCAGCATTTCCAATAAAGCTGGGTCAGAGATTGCCTTTTATCCAAGGCAGAAATCACCTTTGAATAGTCTGTATGAAACAGAATAAAGTGATAGTGATTTCAGATGATCCTCACAGGACAGATGCTGAAGACCTTGAATTTTCCTTGAGGAACCTTTGTGGTCTCTCCAATTACTGCAGGTGCTTGGAAAGGTACATACAAAAATGGGCATTGTACTCAATTATTGGCCTGATGAGGGAAGAGTACAGGGAGATCGTAACTTCTTTTTTTCTGGAGACAATGGCCTTACTGTCAAGCATCAAGACAGCTCATGGGAAAATGCACAGCAGCATGTCATTGACATTGGTGCTATTGTGTCAGGGAGAACAGGTGTCTCTCAGAAGGAGTTTAGTGGTAGACTTATCTATCTCGGTTCTTAAATACTTCTTTTATAGTAAATTATTGACAGCAATACTTAAGTTCTGGTTAACATTAATTCATTTTGGGGGGATAGTTGCAGACTGATACAGTTAACACATTCTGATTGATTAAACATGGGCTTAGGGTGGACTGGTCATCCAACTTCTTGTTAAAAGTATCCTTAATGAACATATAAAGGGCAAAAAGTTCTGTGTCACTGTTAATTATGATTATGGTGTCCTTACCTTTTTCTTAACTTATTCCAGGACCATCATCCATGGGAAGTATAGCATCATCTGCACATAAGCCAAATATTTTTTGTCATTATTGGTGAGCAGTTCAAAGACATATTTATTTTATCCATGTGTATGATGTGGGTGCCAGGACTGTTGTTGTGTATGTTGTGTATTTTGCTGTACTGTCTGTAGTAGTGGCACCACTGTTAGTTTGTTAGCATACATTTGACTATAGTAGTGTAGCTATTAATTTATTTCCTGTGTTTGTTGCTGTTTATCACAGGTGATCCTGACAGTGGAAGTGTAGGACTCTTACCAACTGATGTCAGAGTATCACCAGACTCTGATGATGATGTTGGCCAAACAGAGGCACAGTAGGGGGATACAGAGTTTGAATCTGACACTGAGATTGACATTCAACCATCCCCTGTAATTCCATCAGGCACAGCCAGTAGGCCTACGCCAACCCATTACAGTGAGTCTTCAGATATTGGGCAGGTGAAGGGTGAGACACTCAATCAGGGAAGTGTGGTTACTGTGGCTTCAATGTCTGTTGACTCGGGCCATAGCCAAAGTGTGGTTGAGGTGTCATGCAGGAGGGGTGCCAGGGGTGCTCAGAGGAGGCCTGCTGTCCATCCTATATCTGATCCAGATGCGTCTTCCAGTGCCACTCAATGTATGTTAAGGGCCATCATGGAGGTGCAGACACATTCTTATAGGTCCTCCAGAGAAAGGTTTAGGGTTGCAGATGTGGCTCCGGCTGCCATTTGTGACTTCCTCCACTGTGTTGCAGATTCAATGGATCAGATAAATAACACATTAGAATGGGCAGTGTCTGTGATGGAACATCTGGGGAGGGGGACGGCATCCTCATGGGTGTAGGTCAGCCACATAATTTTCTGTTAGCCAATGTGGCTGTGCCTGATCATGGTCCCGTACTGGCACTACTTCCACTACTCCAGCAGTGGTTGAGGTGTCCACATTCAGATGTGGCAAGCCATGGAGTCATGGTCCTGGGCATCCTCATAAAGGGCCTTGTCTAGCAGATGTCAGTTATGTTCAGGTAGCAGCAGTGCATCTGACCATGGGCATGGATGTGCCAGTGCAACACTTGGCAGCGTCAGTTCTCGTGATCAGATATGACAGCGATGAACTGCCACCTCTATTGTGCAGGCTCACACCTGCCAGCATACCAAGATATAGAGCTAGCATTCCTGCCCCCAACACATGCATACACATGCACAACACCTGTGCAAGTGATGATAGCTGTGCCAAATACTTGTTTTCTATCTTTTGGATTCAGGAATGCATAACATTTGTGTCTCGTGCTTAGGGTGCATAAGCTGACTTAATGATTAATATATCTGCATTTGCGATGTTTTGCTAATTGTACTTTTAACATATTTTGGTCTTAAAACGTTAGACTGTTGATAAAATCAAACTTTTTTTGCATCAGTATTTTTAATAATCTGAGGGTTGTGAAGTCTGAATCTGAAATGTGTCTCATTACTTTATAACTTCTGTTTAATGATTTTCCTGTACAAAAGAATGATGCCAAACTGAGGACATTTAGTGACCATCAGTACTTTTGAGAGGTATGAATGTGTGAATCATTGATGCCTGAGGCCTACTACCTGATAAAATACATGTGTAGTCACAAGTCTCTGCTTTTACATGTTAAAGTAATTTCTGCGCAAATCACCCACATTTTACTTGCTTAAATTACCAAGTAATAATATGAGGATATGCCAGTCATTCATATTATTACACAATACACTCCAGGTTCAACACTTACCTTGTAAATCCAACAGTAGCAACAGTTTTAGCTCAGGACTGTCTGTCTGATGTTAGCAGTATATGGCCATTACATGGGTAGGTAAAGGTTGTAATCATTGCCTGGCATTAGTGTTACTATATTTATGTGCATAGGATGAAGGTTTTAGCCTCTTAGGTGGTGAGTGTGATATGCATTGCCTCTTAGCCAATGTGAGGGCATATTGAGCATGCCTACCTCTGCCTACACCCACAACAACTGCTGGATCCCCCTCTGACTCCTGATCTGTGTGTGCCTGTGGTGATCATCCCATTGGTGGTGGAATGTGTGCTCTTTCCCCTTGTTGATCCTGCTGAATCTGTTTTCTCTAGATGACGTTGTGAAGCATGGCACAGACAGTGAATATTTTAGTACTTGTACATGAATTGCACTGCAAGTCTAAACCCAAATGTATCTAGGCACCTGAACCATGACTTCAGCTGCCCAAACACATGTTCTATGATACTTTTGGTTTGAGCGTGTGCCTCATTATGGCATTTTTCAGCAGGTGTGTGTGCACTTCTGATCTGTGTCATCAGCCATGGTTCCAATGCATACCCTGCATCCCCCACAAAATGACGCTGTGGGATATTACCCCTAGTGAACATCTGATACATTTGGGAGGTGTGCCAGATATGTGAGTCATGGGAACTGCCTGGGTTGTCAGCACACACATTCAAGATGATTCCCATGGCATTGCACATAACTTGGCAGTTAATATAGTGGAAGCCCTTTCTATTTATGTGGACTCTTCCCTGTTTTCTGGATGGTACCTTAATTTCTATATATGTACAATCTATGACACCCAGTACTTCAGGGTAGTGTGCTACAGAGTAGAACTCCTGCATATTTGTGGCCCTGTCCTCAGGAGTATGGGGAAAATATATGTGGTCACTGGCATGTTGGAGCATAGCATTCAGGAATTGATGGAGGATCCTGGATGCTGATGCCTGTGACACCCCCCAACATGTCCTCTGTTGGTGTCTGAAAGGTTCCTATAGCTAAAATTCTGTGTGCCACACATACCTTTGTCTCCACTGTTCCCCTCTGTTTGCCCTGAATAACATTCATTAGGAAGAGTGATGTTTAAGAGAAGGCTGGCATGAAGCAATTTGTGTAATTTTGGAGTGAATGACAGTTATACAAAATATGCAATGTATAATGCATAAAAAACATTAATATGGTGTGTTTTCTTTTCTATTAATGTTTGTATGACTATGCCTTATGTGATAATTTAATATTTTTTTTTAAAAACTGTAAGTAAAGTGCCAACATGTTTCTTTTAACAAAAATAATAACAACTTCTGTAATAGCAATAACTCGCACTGTAGTTCTATTCCTAAACCTATCCAAAGCCTTTGATATGGTCAACCACCATCTACTCACTGCCACTTTGAAATCCATTTCCTTGAATAATCATGCCATTAGATCAATGAAATTACATCTCAGCAGTTTGGAGGAAACAAGAGTATAGAGGCAGGGCTTTGAGACAATCTACACAGGACATTATGCTTACACCCAGTAGTCTTTTTTTTGAGGAACAGCTGTGGATATTCCATTTGTTGCATGTGACTGCTCAGGTACATTCCAAAGTGGGTTTGATAGTCAATGAAGGGTCTGATGATGGCTAAGTACAGTGACATCTTGACTTCCATGGATCTAGATGCCATGCGCTTACTAATAAGTTGAGTGACATAGAATGGCTTTCTTTCAAATTTAGACACATGTTGGTCAAAAGACAGGTTACTATCTACATGAGTGCCTGAATCCCTGACTACTGTATCTAATTTTAGGTGTGTTTTATTAATGAGCAACCCCAGTTTTCCCTGGATGGCCAACTTCCCAGAAAGCGCTATTATGCATTACTTGACATTGAGTTTTAAGATGTGGCTTTGGCATCAGTCATTTCTCTGTGTTATACCTTTCATAAGAATTTAGTATCTTGGGGCAGGTTTCTATGATTGCTCTCAGCTTGCAATCATCTGCAAATATGATAAGCCAGAAGCCCTTGACATTGGCTTTGACTTCCAAAAAATAGATCCCAAATGTATCACAAAGAGGAGTGGTCCCAGCACAGAGGCCTGTGGGATTTCACTGATGACAGCCTCTTTGTGGAAGTGGTTTCTTCAGTCCTAACTTCCTAGGTCCTGACTGTGAGCCAGCTGGCTATCCCATGAGTTAGATAGCGGTTTATGCCTATTTCTATGAGTTTGTTTACAAAGTCCAAGTGGGGTATTGTATTAAATGTCTTAGCTAGGTCAAGGTAGGTAGCATGCACTTGCTCACGCTCATTCATTGCCTTAGTAACCTTCAAATCCACCAGGTTCAGTACATACATACATACATAATACAAATATTTCAAGCATGGCATTAATGCCTTTCTAGCTTGCCAATGTACCAAAACACTTGTTCCCATAATGTATCCAGGCTGTTCATAAAACTATGTAAACTAGTACTTGCTTTAATGTAATTTGGTAGTCTTTTCCATGCATCAGCTGTTCTGTCACAGAAACAAATAATATACTTTTCATTCCTATAGAATCTTCTACATAAGTCATCTGATGATTCACTACTACTTTTTGGTAACCCCAAACAATCTCTGAGGTAGTTGTCTAGTTTTTTATAAACCTGAAAAAGATCTCCTCTTAGGTATCTACAAGAGACACTGTACAAGTTCAGATATTTTAGTCTTTCATAATAACTTAAAGGTTTACATCCACGGATGCACTTTGTATATTTCCGCTATACTCTTTCCAGTTTAGTCATTTTTCTTTTATAAGGATTCCATATTGTTACTCCACACTCAAATTTAGGTCTAATGTAACTAACAAACAATGACTTAATAATTTCTGGTTTCCTAGACTTTTTAAATCTTTTTATACAACCTATAGCTTTATAACTATCATTAACCAATCGGTTGATATGATTAGATAAACTCAGAGCTGGATCTATCCATATACCCAGGACCTTAAATGAATCTGCAGCTTTAATCAGTGTGTGCTGTATGAAATATTCACCTTTCAATTTACATATATCAGCTCTCATATGCTTAGTTTTTGATGTATTTATCAGCATATTATTTTCCTGTGCCCAAATGGTCAATTTAGTCAAGTTATTTTGCAGACATGGCTTATCTGTAACACATGTAATCAGTTTACCCAATTTCAGGTCATCTGCATATAGACTGTATAACACTCAGATGAAAAAGGTCTGAATGATACAATCTAAACAAGTAAGGGCCTAGAACAGAGTCCTGTGGGGCACCCTGACTGTAACCAAGAACTTCATCATTCCAATTGCTATACGATACTTGCATGTCTTATTTGTAAGCCATACATCTATCCATCTTATCAAGAGTACATCAATACCTATTTGTTCTAATTTATTCATCAGTGTTTTGTGTATGACCCCTGTCAAATACTGATGGTAAATCTAAATAAATTATATCACAGTACAATTTCTCATTCATAGCTGGTATTATATTGTTATAGAACATCATGTTGCAGGTGGTAATAGATATATTTGTAACATATGCATGCTGATATATGGTTTTAAGTCCCAACCAATCCAATTCTAACAATAACCTAGCCAGTATTACTTTCTCCATTATTTCCCCCCAAAAAAGCAAGTCAATTTGTATGACTCTTGGTTTGTCACTACTCCCCTTTCCCTTAAAAGCAGGTTTAATAAGTGTTTCTCCAGTGTTAAGGAATCTCCCCATATTTATATGACCTAGTAAGTAATATATATAATGGTTCTGTTAGTTTTTGCTGAAGTGTTCTTATGTCATTATTACTAATTCCATTTCCACCCTGTGCTTTGTTTGGATTCAGTTTGTTGAGTTCTTTATCAATGTAATCTAATGTTATTCTAGTATCTGAGGTTACCTTGATGTCCAAAATATTTTGCAAATATATCTATAATCTGTTTTCTGAGAAAAAATTTTAGAATCTACACATAGTTTATCAATTTGTATGTCTGTACTCCTTCCACATCTTATGTATCTATAAAAATATTTCCTATTATGCTTAATCTTTATATAAAATTTCATCAAAATTTTCTTTATCTTGTCTTACACTATGCTTAATTTATTTGTCCAGCTTGTTTATTTCAGTTTTCAAAGTTGCAGTTTGACCTCTCTTCCATTTTCAGACATTGTATGCCTAGATCTTGATGTTAAACATTTTTTTTATGTTTTTTTTGTTACTCAAACAATTCTCTTTCAAAACTTTTCACATTCCTGCTGCATTTTTTCCACTGAACACATCACTCCAGTTAGCTTTACATAATGTCTGTTTTGCTTCCATATGGTCTGTAACTATACTTCTATGCGTTGGTTTAGATTTCAGTTTGGCAGAATTATCTAGCAACACATTAACCTTTATAACCCCATGATCACTGCACATCAGTGGTGATAAAACTTGAAGTAACAGTAATTTAAGAACACAAATAATGTCTAGTATGTTCCATCCCCTGGTAGTTTTTTTGTTTACAATCTGAAGCAATTGTTCCTCAACATGCGTTGTGAATAACTTCCTTAATAATGTGGTTGAATCGATATTATTCTAGTCTGTTTCTGATAAATTTAAGTCTCCAGCTAATATCATTCTTCCCTCCTGTGTTTCATGCAAGAAATATATGCATTCCTCTAGGTTATCAGCACTTGACTTTGGTGGTCTATACACTTAGATAATTGTTATATGTTCCAGGGTTTGTTTTATTGTTGCAGTTACACAGTTTATAGTATTGGTGTTATCACTGAACATGTAATAATCAAAGGTCTCATAACTATCTTTAATCCATATCATAACTCTTCCACCTGATCTCTTGTTAGAATGCCGGTTACAGAAAATCATTTATATCCTGACAGAACTGGTTTTCAGTCATTGTTCTTTAACCATGATTCATAAACAATAGCAACATCAATCTTGTGGAAACATAGCAAATTTTCCAATAAAAAAACTTTATTATTAATGCCCCTAGCATTAACAACTATCAGAGATGCATCAAATTTTTCTGTCAACTGTTACATTTTTGACCTGGCAAAAATCCTGCCTAGTATTTGTCAACTATTGCAAACTATCTGCTGCAAAAATGATCTTCCCTGAATCTTGACAAATGCACTCCATCCTGTTTGAATACATGTGTGTCCAAAACTAGGCTTGGATGCTCTACATATTTCCATTTTTCAAAATGGGATTTTTCCCATTTAGGTATTTTCGAAAAAATCTTTGTATTCACGGTGACCTGATTATCCTTTCTATGTGTGATTTGTGAAAAATATGTCCTAACACCAATACAAGCTACACAATCTAATAGGGCTGTAAGTTCCCTACTAACAGTTAGAGAGTCCTTGTGGATGAGATTATTTATACCAACATGAATAAACACAGAGCCATACTTCCTTATATTAAGGCATTCCAAGGCTTGTCTCACATCTTCTATTTTTGATTTTGGCAAACATAACACTATCTGATGTTGATTATCTTCACTGCAAATGTACATATCAGTTCCTCTATTAATTGAATCTCTAGTTACAAGAATATATTTTCTGACTTGATCTGAAGAATCTTCAACTTCGAATACAGTAATATCTGCTCTATCAATTGTTACAAAGGAATGATCTTCATCACTTAGTCTTATTAATCCCTCTGTTTTTCATTGCATATTAAATTTGCAAGCATACAGTTCTCATCAAAATGGCTTTGTTCATCCACAGCTTGAGCCATGTAGTCAACACCTGTCTTTCTTTTCTTTTTTCTTACAGTAATGGTCTTCAATCCTTCCACGTTCAATTTTGATTTTTTCCTTTTCACCTCCCCTTGCATCTTTTTTCTATCTTCTATTTTGGAAAAATTATGCCTTTTTCTGTAAACTGAAGATTTTCTGATAGATGAATGTTATCATTCCCTGGAATTTGTGCATTATGTAACAAAACAGTGTTCTTTTTAGTACATATTCTCTGTACTTTACAGATATTTATCAGCTTCTTTTTCTTCCTTGTTATTTGCAGTGAGCTCTTCTTTTCTTTCTTTTTTTTGTTTCCTTCTAAACAATCTGAAAACTCAGATTGTGAATAGTTGCATCCAGAATTCCAGAATTGTCAAGAGCATTGTCTTGTTTCATAGGGGTTGAATGATCTTTACAGACGATAAAATTTCCTAAATGTGTTCTATTTGATCACTGTCGAATATCTCACCAGTCCCGTCATTAATATATGTAACAACAGTTCCCTAAGCCATGCCAATTGCACAAATGCAATCATCATCATCAGTAAGTCTAGATTTACTTCTAATAATGGTAAGCAAATCATGAATAACACAGATCACGAGTGTTACCAGGTATTAACTTTAAATATGCATAGCATTTATTACACTGTGCAAGATATTTATGCTTTAGCAAATCATTAATGGCATATTCATTTAAGGAATCCATATTCAGCTTCAATCAAATAAAAAATTATAAAAGAAAAAAATCAAAAAACATAGAATTCAAAGAGAACTTAAATCAATTTCTATGAGAAAAAATTATACAAGCAATAAACAAGTAAATACAAAAGTTGTTTCTCTGACGTTACAAGTTCTGAAAGTCATACAAAAGCTGGAATTCCTTTATGTGCTCAGTATTGCTTGCTGTCACAATTCTTTTTAACAATAAAGATTAATAAATTACAAACCAAGATAGGATCGTTTAGATAAGCTCTGGATTATCCTCTCTGCAGTCTGTGTGACTTTATAGCTGACTAGGCCCCTTGGGATGGCTAGAGCGTGTCTTTCTATAGTTTATCCCTTTCTAACTACCAACAGTGAAAATTAAAGGTAAGCAACAAAATACAAATCAAAGTAATATGCAACCACAAAAAAACACTAGAGAAAGTCCAAAAAAATGGCAGGCATGGTCCTAATTTAAAGTTTAGTATTGGGATTTAGGACTATGGTTGCCATTTTTCTGGACTTTACAAGCTATCCCTTCCTCCCTGCAAACAGTGAAAACTGGTATAAAATAAAGTATATAATTAAATAACACTTCTGTTACCAGTCAACTCCACAGTAAATCACATACCAAGATAGGATTGTTTCGATAAGCTAAGGTCTGTCCTTTCTGCAGCCTGTGTGATTTTTATAGCTGACTAGGCCCCTTGGGATGGCGAGAGCTTGCCTTTCTGAAACATAGTCCTTTCTAATTACCAACAGTGAACATTAAAGGTAAAACACCAAAATATAAATCTAGTAAATCAATTGTACAAGCTATCACTTCCTTCCTAAAAACAGTGAAAATAGTGGTATAAAATATATAATCAAATAAAACTTCTCTTACCAGTCAACTCTACAGTAAATTACAAATCAAGATAGGATTGTTTAGATAAGCTCTGGATTATCCTCTCTGCATTTAGTGTGAGTATACAGTAGACTAGGCCCCATTGGATGGCTACAGCTTGCCTGTCTAAAACGTATTCCTTTCTAATAACCAACAGTGAAAATTAAAGGTAAAACAACAAAATATAAATAAGTAAATCATCTTGTCTACAAGCTATCCCTTCCAACCTGTTAATGCTGTAAAACAGTGGTAAAAACTGAAATATAAATTCAAATAAAACTTCTCTTACTGGTCAAGCCCACAATAAATCACAAGCCAAGATAGGAATGCTTTGAAAAGCTAAGGATTGTCATTTCTGTAGTCTGTGTGAATTTATAGTAGACTATGCCCCTTGGGATGGCTAGAGCTTGTCTGTCTAAAACCTATATCTTTCTAACAGCCAACAGTGACAATTAAAGGTAAAACAGCAACATATACATCAAATTAACTTTTCTTGTCAACAAGCTATCCATTCCTTCCTACAAACATCTCTAAAGGCCAACAATGAAAATTAAAGGTAAAGCAACAAAATATAAACCAAAATAAATCTTGTCTACAAGCTATCCCCTCATTCCTGTTAACACTGTAAAACAGTGGTAAAGTATAAAATTTAAATTCAAATAAAGCTTCTCTTATTGGTCCCCTCCATAGTAAATCACAAACCAAGATAGAATTGTTTAGATAAGCATTGGATTGTCCTCTCTGTAGTCTGTGAGAATTTATAGTAGACTAAGCCCCTTGGGATGGCCAGAGCTTGCCTGTCTAAAACATCCCTTTCTAACAAGGAACAGTGAAAATTAAAGGTAAAACAACAAAATATAAATCAAAGTAACTTCTTGTCAATAAGTTATCCCTTCCTTCCTACAAACATTGTAAAACAGTGGTAAAAAATAAAATATAAATTGAAATAAAACTTCTCTTACAGTTCAACTCCACAGTAAATCACAAACCAAGATGGGATTGTTTAGTTAAACTAATGATTGTCTTCGCTGCAGTCTGTGTGAATTTATAGTAGACTAGGCCCATTGGGGGTGGCTTGAGCTTGTCTGTATAAAACATATCCCTTTCTAACAGCCATCAGTGAAAATTAAAGGTAAAACAACAAAATATAAATCAGTCTTCTTGTATACGAGCTAACCCTTCCCTCCTACAAACAGTGAAAAACAGTGGTAAAAAATAAAGTATAAATTCAATTAAACCTTTTTTTACCAGTCAACTCCATAGTAAATCACAAACCAAGATAGGCTTGTTTAGATAAACTCTGGATTATCCTCTCTGCAATCTGTGTGAATTTATAGCTGTCTAAGTCCCTTGGGGTGGCTAGAGCTTGCCTGTCTAAAACCTATCTCTAAAGGCCAACAATGAAAATTAAAGGTATAGCAACAAAATATAAACCAAAGTAAATTTTCTTGTCTACAAGCTATCCCTTCATTCCTGTTAACATTGTAAAACAGTGGTAAAAATAAAATATAAATTCAAATAAAACTTATCTTACTGGTCACCTCCACAGTAAATCACAAACCAAGATATGATTGCTTCGATGAACTAAGGATTATCCTGTCTGCAGTCTGTGTGGACTTATAGTAGACTAAGCCTCTTGGGATGGCTAGAGCTTGCCTGTCTGAAACCTATCCCTAACAGCCAAAAGGAAAAATTAAAGGTAAAACCACAAAATATAAATCAAAGTAAATTTTCTTGCCTACAAGCTATCACTTCTTCCTATAAACAGTGAAAAACAATAGTAAAAAATAAAATATAAATTCAAATAACATTCTGTTTCCAGTCAACTCCACAGTAAATCACAAACCAACATAGGATTGTTAAGATAAGCATGACCTGTCTTTGACAAAACTAAACTTAGTTTGGTCCAGTGTCTGAAGGTTTCCAATGTCATTTGTCACTTTCCAAGATAATTCTTTCCATGGCTTTGCAAATGAGACTAGTAAGTCTAATGAGTCTATAGTTCCTGGGATCTGATAATGGTCTGACATTAAGTAGAAGGTGATCATTGTAGTCTTCTATTCTCATGGTATAAAGCTTGCGGAAAGGCTATAGTTGAATAGTGACAGCAGTGGCCCTGATAACACCTGCTCCCTACTCATAGTTGGAGAGATTATGTTAGATGATATTTCCTGGGGGCAGTTGGGGTGAGACAGGGATAATGTCTGAGATGAATTTGTCAGGAAGTAGAGTTTATTATTCCTGGTTCCTTGAATGTGGCTTCATTTACCAACAGTTCGGCCACTGCTGTCTGCTTCTTTTGATGTTTTGGACATAACTAAAGTCGTCCTTAAGGTTGCCCTTGACTTGTAACACTATCTTTACTTCAAAACTTGCTTTGTTGGACTTAATTAGTCCCTTAGTTTTCTATTCAGTTTGAGAGAGTTAGTCCCTTAGTCTTCTATTCAGTTTGAGAGAGTTTTCATCTTTTTCTGGTCTTACACTTTCTAATTTTAACTACGACTTTTTTTCCTTTGTTGTACAGCCTGTTAAATTTCGAATTCCACCAGGGTGGATTGTTTTTGTTTTTAGGTAATTTCTGCCCATCACAGCAGCCTCTATGCAATCATTGACATGAATGCATAGAACTTCTGTGAATAGTTCCATATAGGGTGTTGTGATAACTGGGTTTGGAAGGGCTGAGGTAGTTTTCCTTGGAGTAGTTGCTAATTGTTACAGGGTATTTTGGGGTTACAGAATTGAGTCTTATATTGAGGAAGACTGCTTTGCAGTCTGACCTTACCAGAGAGGACATGACAATTGAGGGGGCATGCAGTGTTCTCCCATACTTGTGAGTATCAAGTCCAATATGCTTGTATCTCTAGGAGGGGTATGCACTAAACCATCCAGAGTGTTTGTGTTTACAAAGTCAGAGATGTCTCCACCTGCAAACCTGGGATCATGTAGGATTTCCAATTTATACAGGAATAATTAACACCCCCATGAGTATGGTATTTGATTGAATAGTGTATGTTTCCAATAAGTATAAATATGAGCTATTGGTTTCATGGGACATAGAGGGTTACCTATAGCTTGCTAGGATATGGTATGGCACTTTGTCTTTGATAATCTGGATGTGGAGAAACTCCAGTGCATCATCTGGTTTAACCAACCTAGAGAAATAGTTATTATTGATGTTGATCAAGACACCTCAACATTTAGTCTTTCTCTATGCAATTGATGATGTAAGTGTGTGGAAGGCACAGGCACCTTACTCTGCAGGGTATGCTCTGCAGCTTTAAATCATGCCTTGATAACTGTACATATGTTTTTATTTGCCAAATTGAGAAAAGCTTGAAGGGACTGGAGTTTCTTGTTTAGACTCCTGGCTTTGAATGGTGGCACCTCTAGATTTCCTTGACTGCCAATGATGTGTTTTTTTAAGAGCCAATGTATAGAATGGGTGATAGTTTTAATGTTAAAGGGTATTCACAGACCTCAATAGACAACTCTAGGAGGACTGCTTTATCAAATCGATGTACTAGAGGTGCTCCTTATTTTTCCTCAATTAATCACACCTCAAATAGAGGACAGTCTGGTAACATGGAATGTTCTCCCAAGATATTTTTCAAGTATTCTAATAATATACAAATTTATTGTGAAGTCATTAGTAAAAACTGGCCTGCTCTTCTAGCCGATGATAATGCAAGACGTGTAGTGGGAGAACACCCTTACTTTACATTTAGGAATAACATGTCACTTAAAAGGCTTTTATGTTATGGCCCAAGGTCTGTATATTCTACATCTTCAGGGAAGGTGGGTACCCTTCCCTGCCCTAATTGTAAGGCTTGTTCTGCTATCTCTCCTGATCCCTGCTTTACACACCCTGTCACTGGACGTATTTTTACACCTAGGTTTGTGGCAACATGTAGGAGTAGGAATATAGTTTATCTCACTACATGCTGTTCATGTAATGGTTTTTACATTGGTAAGACCACACGTCAGCTTAGGGAAAGGATTCTTGACCATCTAGGGAACATACGCAATCAGGTTCTATCTAATGCCCTAGCTAATCATGTCTTTTCTTTTCCAGGCTATAGTTCTTTTTTTGTTCAGGGTTTTGCAGGTACTGCATCCCAGCAAAAGAAGAGGTGATTTTAACAACACTGTTGAATTATGTGAACTGAAATGGATTATCTCTATGAGGGTCTATGACTTTCCAGGACTTGACAGTGGCACTTCCCTTAAGCCTGCCTTATTAGGCAGAAGGTGATGCAAGATTATGTTTGCTTTTAATTGGTTTTGTTTTAATTGTTTCTTACTGATTAGTTGAGTGTTTTTTTTTTAAATATGTGGTTTTTACTTTCATTTTGTACTTGGTCTGATGAAGCGGTCACCCCGCGAAAGCGTTAACCTTTCTTCCAATAAATTATTTGCCTTGAATACATCTTTTGGACTTTTGTTTGGCTTTATCATGGTGGTTGACTCACTTATATATATTTTTTGGATTTACTGCTTTTGTTTGTGAGTCTCCTTTAGCAGCTGGGATAGATTATATATACATTTTCATTAAATATTTTATCTCCCTAGAAGTCAATTATGTTCTGTTCATATTGTGGCATCTTCCATGATCAAGGCACATACCAGCCATTGACACATACTCCAAGAGCTCTATAATATCACTATTCATATATTCTCGGGAGGTACTTCTCAGGTCATGGACTATGACTAAATCCTACT
Organism: Protopterus annectens; assembly: GCF_019279795.1. Taxonomy (NCBI): domain Eukaryota; kingdom Metazoa; phylum Chordata; order Ceratodontiformes; family Protopteridae; genus Protopterus; species Protopterus annectens. The sequence continues at coordinate 1,887,954,875 of NC_056737.1, read as the reverse complement.
AGTGGCTGTGATGCAGTGACTTGAGTATATGCATAACTTAGTGGATTTTGGCTCCCCGATAAGAAACTGACCATTATTTTGTCTTTGTCACATCTTATGAGTTGGCAATCAATACGTTGTACAATGTAGTCCCCTATGACTACAGTCCTAGGTAATTGAGGCTCCAGTTGGTATGGCTGTTTGTGGAGTGCTAGATGTTGTTTCTTTGAGTGCTTTCATGTTTTCTGAGGATATATTTTGCAGATGGAATGCCTGAGATTTTTTGCATTTAAATACCTCAGTATAAGTAAGTCTATGTGTGGGGTGCATACTATGAGTGGTGGTTGTAGTGAGTGTGTTCCTGACAACCAGATTGTTATTAGTGTTTGCACATAAGCATTTTGCCTTGAGAGACATTGTGCATATACATCTCTAACATACTGTATTTGTTTCTTTGAGGATTAAGTGGTTGTCAGTGAACATTAGGCAATTGTTACATTGTCTCAATATACCCTTATCAACCAAACTGAATGTGGGGAAATTAGGAAAGTACATATCCCTGATGTCAGGTTGTGGTTAATAGTGGGCTGACTAAGGATGTTTTTGAGACTAGAGACTAGACTAGGCCATATGATACTATATTTAAGAGGCAGTGTTCCTCAACATACAAAATAGCTGCTCTATGCTACTCAGTGCTCAGAGTAGTTGCTCTACATTTAATGTATTACTGGTACAATTTCAAGAGTAGTTTTAAAGGAAAAAATTAGTTTCTAGGTGTCTGTGGTTATATATAGGCCACTACTAACTGCTGCTGCATAATGGGTAGTGGTGTGCAAATGCTTCAGATGTATATATGCACTTGAAATATAGGAAACTGATCTTTAAGCCTCTGGCCAATAAAACCACTAAACGTACAACTTTGTGTTTCCCAGCTCAGAGAGACCAGATCACCACATACTGTCACTGGGTGGAATATCCCAGTACTCTTAATGTAAATCATAAAAAAGATTGAGTGAGAGTATAATACTACAGTAGACTCCCACTTATCTGGCCTCTCTTTAAATGGCCATCAAATTTCTGCAATATCCTTAGCAGAAGACAACAGAGAAGAACAAGACTACTGCCTTCTCTGGGTTAAATAATGACAGACATTTGAGTTATAGACTTCATATTCATTAGAAAGGTACATACTAACACAAATTATGTTATTCTAGCTGATTTATAACCTATAAATGCTTTTTTGTATGCCTTTTCTGATTAACCAGCCATTTGTTTATTCAGACTATGGTCTGGTCCCAGCAAGACTGGATACGAGGGAGTCTACTGTACCACAAAACAACTTAAAAAAATACCTGGCCAGGGCAATTTCAAGTATTAGGGACCATTAAAATTATATAAAGCACAAAATCAATAAATAAAGCAGTAGCACAATAAAACGGTTAACAGAAGTACAAAATAAAATAAATATCTGTCATGGATAGAGTATGATTAATTTAGTAACTTCCAAGAGTGCAGCAAAGATGCCAAGCAGATGGGAGCTCTGGGAAAATGATCAGGAGACAATATGCAGTAAAGGAGGTTTACTCAAAAGCAATATAGGTTTGCTGGGTGGGCACTTAGTATTATGAATCTATGAAAAGCATTGGGTAGGAAGAGTGCTTAACTTACACAACAGACAATTAAAGAATGGGAGGGGGACTTTGGAAATTAGATTACCATAAATAGCAGGTGCCAGAGACACAGACTTTTAAAACCACAATGAGAAAAGGGTGGGAGTGTAAAGGAAAAGGTGTGAGAGTTGGGAAAAAATTAAAGCAGCAAGAAAGTAATCAAATAAAGCAAATATTGGAGCATCAGTCCTATGACTCTTAGCTACAGGTCAATGACCCAATGTAGATTACAATTTCAGAAACTTTAGCTTAATGTCTCAGTGGAGGCTTGGGCAGACACAAAGAATAAAAGAACAGAATGGTACTGAAATGCAACGTTATGCAGGTAAAGGATAAACAGAACATAAGACAGTAGCAGTAAAACTCCAATATAAACAACTGCAAATGTACTGAAGCACCAGTCCTGGAGCAGAATATACAGTACTCTCAGTACTGCAGTTCTACCACTGCCAAATGTACTAGACAATGCAGAAATTTACAAGCAACATGTTAAAAAAATGTAGTGATAAATGACTAAATGATGCTCAAATCTGGCAGCAATTCACAGTTCTGCCACAAGCTCAAATGAAACTACAAGACTAAGGCTCCAGACAGTGTTCAAAATATACACAGCTAGTAATTTTACTTATGAAGCTAAACGCACAGTAAATGTATAAACCCAATCTTCCCACAACTGCCATTGAAGCTAGAAGACTAGGGTCCCAGAACAAACTAAAAAAAAAACAAGCAGATAACTTGTTTGGTTAAGCAAGGATAAAAGCAGAAAAGTACAAAACTATCACTACATAGATGACTGTAAGTACAACTTAAAATATTTAAGCTGAATTGAAATAAAAGTTTTTTTTAATGAAAAAGCTTGTTACTCACAGTTCAGGGTTTTCCACACCTCTCCAAGTCTTGCATAGAACCTTGGTTTACTTTATCTAATGCTTAGGGTTTTATGTACCCTGATGGGAATGGACCTCATTCCTGAGTCAGGGCATAACTAAAATTCATGAAATCAGTTTTGTTTCTGTCTTTTAAATTTGATACACTTGCTCTTCTTAGCACCTACAATGTCCCCAGAATTTGTTCTTTTTGCAGTTCAGTATGAGGTACTTTTATTGACAGCATGTATAAAACTGTTTGTCGACTATTCTTGATTTTGCAGAATGTCCCTGATTTTGGTCATATTTTTGCCCTTTTACTCATAATTTTTTTATTGTGTGGTAAATCACTGAGGACTAAAGTCAGTCAGCAATGCCAGACATTAGAATGTTATACTTCTTATTGTTCAGAAAATACATAATGATGCAAACCTTATTGTTCTTTAACACTGAAGTGAATTAGACTAAAATGGTCCTGAATCCTTGGCATGGAGGGACACAGTCTTATCTATGACCCAGATGACTAGAGATTGATTAGTGGCTCATGAACTGGAGGACTCTGGGAGGGAGGTGTGCAAATGATGGGATTTGCCAGCTCACTAGCTCTGGTAGAGTGGGATTGAGGGAGGGGTTACTGTTCATAAGGACACATGGCAAGCAATGGTTTTACACCATAAACATGGAACAGATTGCTGGTAAAAAATACAGTATCTGAGGAGGGCCAGAGCTATCTGACATTGTGTGCTGTAATGTGCATGATGACATTAGCTCTGGCTAGTTAGGGTATACCAAAACTACTCATGTCTTATATGCAGGGTCAGAATATATGATGCTACAGGCTGCTTCACTCTGCTTTCCATTCGCAAACTATTGGTGCAGTCCCTGCTCTGAGGTATTATAATGACTATGTTGAGACAAATGGTGCTGCTAAGCAGCTAATGATCTGTTACTAGCATGTAATCAGGGGCTATTGTTCCTAATTTTGGACTTTGGTCACCTCCATTATTTTGGTTTTGTCCAAAATTCTTGAGCAAAAAAGGTAAGCAGTATTGTCTGCAAACAAATACAGTATGTCAGGAACATATGAAAGAATACTTGTAATAAGTACTGCATTAATGCATATCACCAAAGACACATAGTTGAAATGTTGGAATGCATAATAACAAAGCTGCAGCATATGCAAAGTGGTAAGTTACTGGTTTTCTTACAGACTAAGTCATGTAAACATGATGAATTATGCAAACACAAGGTGCTTTACATTCAACATGCTGCTGTTCCTTTTATACGATACAATTATGATGAGAAACTAATCTAGGAAAACAGTAACTAATTAAATGTTCATTTGCAGGCCAACAAATAAGGAACATAATACCTCATTTGATATTTCATGTCACTATATTTGCTTTGCAGTGTAATATGTTATCTGAGTAACAGCCACAGGACATTTAAAAAATGGACATCACCACCTTTAACATAGTGAAAAAAAGTTACTGCGGTGAGCATAATCAATGTGCTCTACATATGCATAATTCAGAAATGTAATTCAGTGTTTCTTACATTAGTATTTTCACATATCAAGAACCACTGTATCCATAAGAATGGGCAATGAATGTAATGAAGAAGTTATAGCTCAAGACTTACAGTTCTCCTTATACTTGTATTACTTTACTAGACAAACAGCAGATACAATAAATATCTTCCTTCATATGAGGTCAACACCTGAATTACTAGCATTTACAGTATGTCATGAATCTTACACATTTCCCATAGTCTGCCTCATAGTCTACAAAACAATATTTCCATGTATGTCATCTATGTCCAGTGTTTATAACACTGTCTACTAAAGAAGCTATGACATTGTCCTCTGTGGATGTCACATGGAATTGTGCCGCTGACTGTCATTATGAGTTTGTGCACTATATTTAAAGGTTCCTATAATGTCTGCTCCATTATTAGAGGCAATTTCTCTAAAGGCCCAGTCTATATGTACAGCATCTACAGTATACATTATAGATGACATACTGCAATGCTTCTGTTGAGGATGTCCCAGAATTCTGTATGTCACAAAATCAGATATTCTCATGTTTTCAGAAGCATATATAGACAGTAAAAATTAGCCCATTGTGCCACCCAGGCTGTCAGCACACACAGACTACTTTTAGAATTCAGTGGGACTCTCCATGAGTATCCAAAACAGACTCCATGCCACCCTCCAGTGGCATCCAGCATAAGCTCTGTGCCATTCTACCTGGGAGTCTTACATATATTCCATTTCCACATGGCTTGTAAAAGTGGAGCACAGGGAAAATGCACATCTTAATAATCGTATGAAAGGGAATCACAAGCATTTATTCTGGATGTGATGGCTCAGCTTAATTATGTGTTTCTCTTAAAATCAGGAAACATAGCAACCATATACCCAGTCTACAGGATGTTTGTGTAGACTTTAGTCACTGCCAGTTTAATGGTCGTTACACATACCTTCTAATGAGTGGCAACCTTACCAACAGTCTAAAATGTATATACATGACAAATTGAGATGACACATAACACAATGTGGTCTGTTTAAAAGTAAACATGTAAAGTCAGTCTTGTAACTGAAAACAAACAATGGCTATACAATATGTTAACAACTCTCATCAAGAATCAATGCTTTACTATACAAACACTGTTATGTGTTATCACTGGTGGGTGTCAGCCATGGCTACATCATTGACAAATTAGTTCTGTCATGATACTGTCGATTTTTACAGATCATGTATAAAATCTAGTTGCATGTCCGTATGTCACAGAATAATTTATCCAGCAATATGTGATAACGGAGTCACAACTGTTGACTAGAAAGGGGTGATCATAGGCACACAGAATGGCTAAAAGGCTTGACTGCAACATGCCCATATTTGCTGAATGTGCATGAACATACTGCAAGTCACAAAACAGTTTTATTAAAAATGTGCAAATAATGTATGCAAATCATAGTTCTCAAGAGACATGTAAAGCATACATTGCAGTTTATACATTGTCAACATTACAGGTATATTCACATAAAGGACTTTGGTTGGCAGTGTATCTGCACATGACAAATTCCACATATGAATGAATACATTTCATGCTACTCTGTATTATACATATGATGCACCTACATGCATTAAAACATGCAAATACCTATGTACCTGAAGAAAATAATACATGTGGACAACATGTGCTTCTCTTTGCATTAATCTGTATTTCTTTAGTTCTTCACACCCTCACCATTTTTGTGCCTTTGTGCCAGGGTCATGACTAAAAAACATCTAAAGACCAATTCTCAGTTGGAAAAATAAACAGATACTGTGTAAAAATGTGTTGCACTGTCAGTTTCGGTGGACATCAATTACACCACAAAGTGCAACATCCACAACATATATGTTATGACAGAGCCACAGATATGTGATAAGTAGTCAAAATATATGTCTCTCATCATGAAATTTCTCATTGCAAAACAAATGTATGAAAGATCATGAGATGTTACATGTGACAGATGCATATTACTCCCAGATAACATACACACAACCTGAGTATCATCAATGCTTGTTGAGGGACCTCATATGTGTCAGGATGATTCACAACTCAAACAGGAGATGTACATGTACAGGTTTTGCATGTGTGTAAATAATGTCTAAAACCACAACTGTATGTCTCTTTAGCACATTTGATGCTAAGTACATATGAAATGTGCAGCAAACATAAGGACATGCAATAAGTGTTTACATTATACCTACAAGTATGACTGCAAGCTCTACTGATATAGGATAAAACCTTGACTATGAACCAGGTGACCAATGTTTAACTAGAAGCTCAGTCACCTGTTAAAGTTGGCATGGGGCAGAACAACAATGATAAAACTTTGGCTACAAGATGTTTCTCAAGGGGGGGTTGGGTCTGTACACGCTTTTAGTGGTAGAGTGGGGGGATGGGTTAGCAGTCCAGAAGGCTGGGGTAATGGATTAAATGGCATATGGTATTATGCACATGCATCATAAATACATGTATATACGTCATACATACAAATTGAATAACCATTACAAGCCAACCACTTGCATGTGACTGGGCATGTATTTGAGAATCTAGGGCTTAATTAGAAATGCCCATTCTCCTACTGTGAAAATGATAGGCAGTATTTTCTGTATCATCATGAATTTAAAATTATGCACCATCCCATATTGAGTAATATGTTTAGCTTAGTCATTATTTTGAGAGCATCTCGAAATATCATATAGTTGCTCTCTAATTCGGTTCCTAAACCATCAGTTTTACCCACATAAAAGGTGAAACATTGCTGACATGCAGTTAAGTACACTATGTTAATAGAATTACAATCTGCATGTTTCCTAAATTAAAAAATCTTCCCTGTATCTGGATGCACATAAGATCCAGACGAATCTATATAGCTACAACATTTACAGTTATTACAAGGAAGTGTAGTAAAGGATATATGTGCAGGTTTGGCCTTATTCTCATTAGAATGACATAATATAGTCTTTAAAGATCTTTTATTTTTAAATGAGAATCCTGGTTGGTCTCCTACAATATTCTTGATTTCAATATTGCTAGTTAGAATGGGCCAATACTTTTTTACTATATCAGAATATTCACATTACCAGTGTAGTACATAGGCATACATATTACATCATGTTTGTTTATCAGTTAGAATATTCACATTACCAGTGTAGTACACAGTCATACATATTACATCATGTTTGTTTATCAGTTAGAATATTCACATTACCAGTGTAGTACATAGGCATACATATTACATCATGTTTATCAGTTAGAATATTCACATTACCAGTGTAGTACATAGGCATACATATTACATCATGTTTGTTTATCAGTTAGAATATTCACATTACCAGTGTAGTACATAGACATACATATTACATCATGTTTGTTTATCAGTTAGAATATTCACATTACCAGTGTAGTGCATAGGCATACATATTATATAATGTTTGTTTATGCTATTGTCTACATTTCCATTGCACAAAGAAAAATATGGCTTGGCTACTGTAGTACGTAACTGGCCAACATCCTAAAAAATATTGTCACCTTCTTGTACTTTGTAACCTCTTTCTCATAAAACCTGTCCTTCAAAGCATTTATATCAGCCTCAAATATTGTCCCTTCAGCATTCAACCAGGACATCCTCATACCCTGTCCTTTTATTATATTTTTAAAGACATGTCCTGGATGCATACTTTTTCTATGCAGTAAATTATTTCTCATAGAATCCTTTGTATAGAGTGTAGTGCAAAACGATCCATAGGAGTTCCTAAATATCTTCACATTTCAAAAAAAAAATAATTTCATTATATGATGCAGTCAAATCAAACTTCAAAAAATGTGTACTTGTATTAAGATAATCAACAAATAATTTTAGTTCCATTTCCATACCATCCCATAATATAAAAAGGTCATCTATGTACTGTCTATAAAAAACTACATGCTGCCCTTTATCCGTGTTTAAAAAGATACTATTTTCCCATTGGGCTATAACTGAATTGGCGTAACTATTCACCGTAGGTGTACCCATGGCCACACCTTCATTCTGTAAATATATTTGCTGATTAAATATAAAAATGTTATTCTCAAGTACAATCTCCAATAGCATACATATCAAATCTATATTTAAATGTTCCTGAGGCCTATGTTGTATTAGATATTCTCTTATCATTTCCACACCTGCCACTTTCGGAATAACTGTAAGCAATGAACAGATGGCCATTGTAACTAATATTAGGCCATCTCTAGGTTTATGGCATTGTTCCATAAACTTATAAAGATCTTTCAAAAACTGTTTAGAATCTCTCAAGATATATGCATTACTATTTAAAACTGGTCTTAGACATTTATCTATGTATATTGAAAGTGGCTCCATGCACCAGCCCCAACCTGAAACAGTGGGTCAAAATGGTGGCTGCAGAGGATATTTATGGACTTTAGGGAGTCCATACAGTGTAGGAATTATCGAATTATCCACAACAATATACTTAAACAACTCTAATGTGATTGTCCTGCTTAGCAGTGTCATATAACATGTCATATACTCTTAAGATCATTTTTTTTTGCACTTCAGCTCTATCAATTTTCTTATACACTTTGGTATCTCCTAACATATTAGTCAAGGAGTTAATATAGTATGTCTGGACAATCACAACAACCAACCTGCCTTTGTCTGCAGGTTTAATTATAATAGATTCACCTTTCTGCAATAATTTCAAAGTAACCTTTTCTTCCATATTCAGAGTCATACCTGCTCTAACATTTTTATTATACACTAAATGAAAACCATTTTCACACATTTTACAAAAAGCTACTAATGTGGGATGATTCAACACTTGTAAAGTACTAGGCTTTTTAAAAACATTAGGGCAATTCTGTGTGCTACCATCTTTAAAAGTTAAGTTTAGCATCACAGACTTAGCAAACATCCTCAACTCAATAATAGATTCTGTCACATTCAAGTTCTGCATGGGTATAAATGAGAAGCCTTTACCCAGTAAAGATAACTCACTAGGTGTCAGTTTCTTGGATGAAATATTCCAGACTAAAGTGTTTCCTTTTGCTGCCACATTTTCTTAAAAGTTCGTATATTGGCCCTTTATTGTTGTAGCTTGCATTTCATCCTCTATCTGCTTTGCAAGCGATTTCTGGCCCCTTGGCCCTCCTGCTCTACACCTCCCTGTAGTGTCACAGGGAAAGGGTGAAAAAACAGTTTTGTTTCCAAAGCCTCCAAACCCTTATGTGAAGATTCTTTTCCTTGCAAGGAACCCAGCTGAACATTAGTGCTGTCTGAATTGCAAATAGCAGAAATAGCTCCACCTATTGTTTGCATCACATTGGTCTTCTTTCTAGCCCCCATATCTTTAAGTGAGATGGACGTGTATTTTGGCTATCTGTAGTATGATCTGATGAGTTTACAGATACTATGTCAAGATCATTACAAGTAGGGTTGACTGCTTTAATAAAAGTCTTATTGTTGTTGAGTTTTGTGGATTCTTCACTATTAAACCTTGGCTACATGAACACGTCTATTTGCAAGATCTTTTCTAGGTAAATTACTTGATGAAATGATTTTCAATAAGAAAGGTCAAGATTTACTATGGATATTGAGAGAAGTGATAGATAATACTATAAATAAAGGGGTGGAAATTAAAGTTATGGTAGGAGACGTACGTAAAGCATTTGATACAATACAAAATGATGTTTTGTGGGATATTTTAAGATATCTGGTATAAATGACAAAATAATTAGAATATGTATGGCAGTGAATGATAATAATAATGTGGCAGTGATATTAAAAGGGTGTATAAGTGAAGACATAAAGATAGAATGTGGGATAAGGCAGGGATGTCCAGCAAGCAGTATATTATTTGCATTAGTTATGAATGTAGTTGCTAGTAAAATAAATAAGAATACTGAAAATGGCAAGATATAAAGCCTTGGAGAGGGAAAGTGGGACAGATGTCAATGATGGAAAAAATATACATTGGAAAAGGGTTAATAAGAAAAGCTCAAATGGGAAATGGGTTAAAGATAAAAAAAGAACATTTCAAGATGTAGGAATGAAAGTTAAAAAGAAAGGGAATGGATACATAAATACTTCATTTATCTATTAGTATTAATAGTATAAAGACTGTAATAAGTAAAATATGAGTGTTAGAATGATGTAATATGTGTGAAGTAGATTTGATAGTACTGGAAGATATTAGGCATTTAAATAAAGAAGAAAGAGAACAGACAAACATTATGGACAGGGGGTATAATATGGAATTTGGGTAATGAAAAATGTTCAGTGATTGCTATATTATATAGGAAGGGAATACAAATTTTGGATTATACTTCAGTTAAACAGGGAGATTAATGGTAGTGGATTTTAGGTAGGAAAGGAATGCATATAGAATAATAACACCCCCGGATTCTCGAAAGCTTGCATGGAGTGCAAAATCGGTGCAGGAGCTCAAGCAGGCAATATGTCTGCCGTGCCATCCAATAAGAGCCTGCAGGGGCATGCACGAGCACTCCTGCACTAATCCTGCACGGACTAAGCCCTGGTATGCAAATCACCCCATTTTCAGGAGTAATCTATACAAATAAGGTGATTTTGCAATTCAGGAAGCTTGCAACAGTCCATGCAGGACTAGTGCTATCTGCAGGAATGTACTCAGTTAGTAACCGAGTACATTTTTGCAAAATACAAAACGGAGCTGTGACAGTCCCAAATAAAGGACGCATATCATGTAGTAAGCATGCCAATGGCCAAGTATAAGGCCATCGGCATTGAAAACAAAAATAATACAACAATCAACTTTTATTTTTTTTTAGCCGCTCACGGCTGTTTAAGCATGGGGCAGTGGCGCACAAATGAGATTGGGGGAAAATAATAAAATAAACCTAAAATAAGCAGTCTAACTAAAATCACTATTCTGCCATGCAAGTCAAAGGCAAGCAGAAGACAACCTGGCCAGTGAGTAGTGGTTGCTTAGGGGGGAGGCTCAGTGTGAGACATGTAACTATGTATTAGCAGGCAATCCTATGCAAATGAGGGGAAGGATAGTGAATCCCAGTTTTCCCCAGCATGTGAGTCAGGTCCCAACAGTGAAAGAGTAGGAATAGCTTGGTGCAAGCCTAGCAGTGAGGTGACATCATGGGGGGGGGTATCAGGCATATTGTAAGCGGATTGGAGCTCTGTGGCTTGGGTAACCTTTTAGTTTTGCACAGCTAAGCTAGGGGGTGTGTCTAAACTAGATTCACTTCAGAAGCTTGAAATACCGAAATCTCGAATTTCAGTATCTCGAGTCCAAAAAGTGGAATCCACAAAACATTGAAAACTAAATACCGTGAAATTCAAAACCTCGAATACCGGAAGTTTTGAATTTCACGGTTTTACTACACACACACGCACACACACACACACACACACACACACACACACACACACACACACACACACACACACACACACACACACACACAGACACACCATCCACCATCCACCACACAAACACACGCAATCACTCTACTACATGAAAGCAGGGGGGCAAGCCCCCCTGCACCCCCCTACTTAAATATTCTCACTCCGAGGTCGCACTACATACAACACACACAAAACACAGCCACACAAGCTACTTTCTCTTTGCACACACACATCACAGCAACAAAACACATTGACACACACCATAGCCCCTACCCAAACCCCTTAACACACACACATACTTACCTGGATACATGACCATAGTAGAACTTTAGAAGCATGAAATTCAAAACCTCCGGTATTCGAGGAGGTTTCTCACATACACTAAAAGAGATGCCAAATATTACACTATCTGTGCTTCATCATGTGTAGGTAGTGTACTATGTGCATTCAACATAGGCAGCCCTGCAGCACCACCCTCAACACTGTGACACCCACATGTTAAGTGACTCGCACATGCCAGTCAGGGGGGTTCACATACTCAACAACAATCACAGGCAGTAGGACAGGTGTAGACAAACACAAACAAAGGCTGTGCTATGGCCTCTGAATAAGGCCCATGGGTGCCCCCCCCCCCCAGGCCTACACAGACATACTACAGCAGGTCAGGCAGTGGGATGTCAGTTCTGAAGGGTAGGAAGTCAGAAACTAATATGTAGGTAATTAAAAGCAAAGATATGTAGTACACTGGTATGCCTCTAGTCAGCACGATAGGTAAGACTACAGACTGAAATGGAGTACCTGACATACCGGTACAGTCCTAGCAACTGTGCAAGTGTCAGGTGTGCCCCCATATCCTACATAGAAATATAATAACAGTCAGGTGTGCCGCTCCCCACAACCCTGTGTAGAAATGTAGAAATAGTCAGGTGTGCACCCCCCTCCTATGTAGAAATGTAGTAACAGTCAGGTGTGCCCCCAATCCTGTGTAGAAATGGAGAAATAGTCATGTGCCCCTCTACGTAGAAATGTAGTAATAGGTGTGACCTCTCAATCCTGTGTAGAAATGTAGAAATAGTCAGGTGTGCTCCCCCATCCTATGCAGAAATGTAGTAACAGTCCATGCCAAATGATTGACAGATACCGTGCAGAGACAGCACGCTACCTGTAGGTGTACAACACAAAGGTCAGCACTGCAGTACAAACTGCCTGGACTTGATCCACACATTCAGTACAGATGGCCATACTGGGCATGCCTACACAGAGAAATAAAGGCAATGTCAGTTAACAACATACTGAAAGGTCATACTGGGCATGCTCACACACTTAAACACATGAAGGCCATGTCTGCAAACACCAGTGGACCAGACATATCTGGCAGCCACAGATGTTAGTGCAGACACTCCTCAGTATGCACCACTCATGCTTTGCACACACAGTGGATAGGAATACAGGCATATATGTAAGGACAACACACTATAATAAGCCACAGGTAGAGATACATAGATGTGTGGAAGAGGGTGACTGTGACAAGGAGCTATCCATGCCTGTCCCACCCAGCACACAGCCAAAGGGCCACAACCACACGAGGGCCAGATGTCACTCACTGACTATACTTGCCACTGCTATCTGTCAGCATTAAAGAGTATGTGGTGCACGTGCTTGATGTGCAACATGACTGTTCATGGAAGTAGTCATCTAGCAGCTGTATACACGTACCTGTGAAATATGACCCAGGTTGTGCCTACATGTGGCATTCCAACCCCCAGATGAATGGGTTATGGCCCATGCACACACACTGCCCTCCCGATAGCCCCACTATGACAAGCATGCTGAGGTCATTCACTGTGAAATACACTTTTGGGAGAGTTTGAGCCCTGTATTCTCTGTGGCGCATCCCAGAACAGCGTACCACTGTAGTGTGATGAACTAGTTAGGTAAGAGTTCTCATCCCAGCCTTGGCAACTGTGTGTGTATCTGTCTGTGTCACGATCAATGCTCTTTAGGGTGGTCAGACTCCCTACAACTGACATGCTTTACTTTGGTAAGGTTGCTAATGTCATCCATGTAAAAATACATCCCTAGGAAGGTTGCATCCCAGTAATCTCTGTAGCATGTGCCATAACTGTGTAGTGTGCTAAACTAGTTAGGTTAGGAGTTCTAATCCCAGCCTTGACAACTGTGTGTGTGTGTGTGTCTGTGTAGTGATCAATGCTTTTTAGTGTGGTCACACTCCCTACATTTGACATGCTCTACTTTGGTAAGGCTGCTGATGTCAACCACCTAGAAATACATACCTCGGAAGATTATATCGCAATAATCTCCGTAGTACATGCAGTAACTGTGTACTGCTGTAGTGTGATAAAATAGCTAGATAGGAGTTCTAAGCCCAGCCTTGGTAACTGTGTGTGTGTTTGTCTGACTCTGTCTGTGTAGAAAGCAATGCTTTTTAGGGTAGTCACACTCCCTACAATTGAAATGCTCTACTTTGGTAAGGCTGCTGCTGTCATCCACCTAGAAATACATCTCTGTGGAGGTTCTAGACCAGTAATCTTCGTAGCATGTCCTATAATTGTGTACTGCTGTAGTATGATAAATTACTTAGGCAGGTGTCCCAATCCCAGACTTGGCAAGTGTATGTGTGTCCGTCTGACCCTGTCTACATAGAAAACAATGCTTTTTAGGGTAGTCACACTCCATATGATTTATATGCTCTACTTTGGCAAGGCTGCTGTCATCCACCTAGAAATACACCTCTGGGAAGGATGTAGTCCAGTGATCTCCATAGCATGTGTCATAACACCTCCATGCTGTAGTGTGATATAGACCACTGGTAGGGGTTTTATACCCACACACGTCAATTGTGTTTCAATGTATGTGTAGGGAGCAATGCATTTTATGCTAGTCACACTCAGTATATGTCAAATGCCCTACTTTGGTAATCCTGCTGGTGTCATTCATTGTGAAATACACCTTTGGGGAAGGAGCTCTTAGTAATCCCTGTGGTGTGTCATACAACAGCTCCATGCTGTAGTGTGATATAGACCTCTGTTAGGGGTTCTATACCCACACATGTTGGTTGTGGATGTTTTGTGTGTATTTCAATGTGTGTGTAGGGAGCAATGCATTTTAGGATAGTCACACTCAGTACATGTCAACTGCCCTACTTTGGCAATCCTGCTGATGTCATTCATTGTAAAATACACCTTTGGGGAAGTAACTTTCCAATAATCCTCAGTGGTGCATCCTATAACAGCTGCGTGCTGTAGTGTGATATAGATCTTTGTTAGGGGTTCTATACCCACATATGTCAGTTGTGGATGTTTTGTGTGTGTTTCGATGTCTGTGTAGGGAGCAATGCATTTTAGGCTAGTCACACTCAATACATGTCAAATGCCCTACTTTTGCAATCCTGCTGATGTCATCCAATGTGATTGATATACACCTTTGGGGAAAGAGTACCCCAGCAACCTCCGTGGTGCATCCAATAACTGTGTAGTGCTGTAGTGTAATAAACTAGTTAGGTAGGGGTTATACTCCTCAACATGACAGGTGTGTGCATGTGTGTGCAAGTTTGTAACTTGTATCCTGTGTGGAGGTGAGTGTGTGACACCTGGGCCCAATGTGTAGTGGGCTTTGAAAAAATCTTTTATGGTGGCCCTAGTATATATCACAATGTCCACTGTACAGGGATAACAGATGTGAAATAACCAAGAGGCTGGGGTGCATATCCATACCCATACATGTGACATCAAGGCCAGGCAATCACAGTTAGCAACCCCAGTGTTACCCAGAGCACACTCTCAACCCATGTCTCATACACACACACACACACACACACACACACACACACACACACACACACACACACACACACACACACACACACACACACACACACACACATGCCTAGGCAACAGTCAATATGTGGGTAGTACACTGCATATTGAGCACTGATAGTAACTATGGAGTGATTGCAGTGGACTATAGAGGGCATGGCACTCTGTCCAATATGCTCATACATGCACCTTTCCCATGTTCCCCACTGGATACCTGCAGCACCTGTGGTGCCATCACATGTGACACACAAAGGACATACCATGCCTGAAAACATGCCCTGTATGGACAGATGCCAATGACATCAGGGAATACCGTTAGCATGCTATCAATGTAGGTGCAGGGTAAACCGGCTGTTCATTACTAGTGTCTCCCACATGTGGCCAAGACTGGCACAGCTGATGATAATCTGTGTACACAACATGGGCCAGACACGCCAGGTACAGTTCCACATGTCACTGTACATGCATGTGCGGGGTGTGCACATCCCAGACACCGTCAATGTCAAGGACTAAGGAACACATACATGGCAAGTGATGCACAGCATTGGCTACACTCAATAGTCTCCAGGTGACTGAACGGTGGTTACAATACCCACCTGTGTGGGCAAATGCAGAAACTACAGCCCTGAGCCACAATGCAGACCATTGTCATGTGGCCTGATGCCAAGGTATACCTATCACCTAGCCTTGTATAGCCATCTGGCACAGTCGACCACCACACCCCCGTGCAGACATGCACCCATACATGTCAGTACTGGCACCCTGTGTGTTTGTGTGTATGTTGTATGATGCGTATGATCACATCAACATTCACTACATCGCCCATTGCCATACTGAAGCATGCTTTCTGATGTCAGACACCTCCCCATACCCTTTGCCCATATAACCTCCATGTGGCCCATGTGGTACATGTGATACCTGCACAGTAATGTGTTGTGGCAATCTCACTAGTGATGACTTGTAATCCTGGCCCTGCCAATGTATCAATGTGTGTGCATCCCTGTGAGAGTGAGGCTGTGTTGATGCTTGCACCTGTTCATGTGGACAGGCACGTGTACTTCACCTACTGTATAGCTACCATATCCCTGTTGCAGATGTCACTCACCATCACATATATGTTCTGAGGGGTCCGCAACAGGTAACCAATATGGCGCATCCAATAAGTGCATAGAAATGTGATAGCACTACATAGTTGTCAGGAATTTGATACCCTCTGCTGGTAGGTGTGTGATACAAACATGCTTAAGTTTTACTCTCTCACCCCTCCCTGACTTGTCTTTGCCTCTGTCTGCCTCTCTCACTGGTGGATATGGAGACCTACACCTACTTTGCTTAGGCAGCAGCATGTGTAGTTTAGGTAATGCTCATGATCAGCTGATGGTCTCTGCACGAGTTGCAGCTCTCCCCTAGCTGATTGCATGTGGAGCAGCTGTGGTAACATTCCCATAGCCAATTGCATGGAAACACACTCCAATCTCTAGGAACATCATGTCTGTGTTGGTCCTATTCATTCACTGTGAGCAGGAACTCATTCTGTTGTTTGGCAAACAGCATCTCAGATGGATTGGGGATTTACCTCTGACAAAATACACTATGGAAACAGGCCAACAAACAGGAGGGGGATGTGCCTGACCTGACTACAGACTGTAAGTGCTGCTATACTGCATTTGGAGTAATGTTGGTTTAGCAGGGTGTGTGCAGATATGGCTGTCCTACATGTATTAGTACCTGCCATGTCAGTTGTATGTTTATGAGGACTCCCCATCTGTAGGATCATCTGCAGACTGGGTTGTGTGTGGTGCCTTTGGTGTCATGTGTTACCCACAGAACATGTATCTGTGAACTGCAGAAGGTAGTGTGAGGATTGCAGTCTGTAGATGGTGAAAGCCGTGACAGTTACTGACTTCATATCCCTCATAGGACATATGTTGCAATAAACCCTGTTACAACAGTAAATGTATGATGTTAATATGTACCTTGGACTGTGTACAGAGTGTGGTAGTGTCATCGCCCTAGGTCCCATCCTAACTGATGTTACATGCTGCTCCACTGTATGTTACCATATTGGTTTATATGTTTGTAGGGCCATACACACACTTGTCCCATACCACAGACGTACATCAGATCACACTGTGTAGCGGCCCAGTATATGTAGGGTTAGTGTGTGAGTGGCACATATGAGGATGGTGTTGAACAGATAGTCCATATACTGTAATATTATGCTAGCTTACCATATGTGGCTGTGACTGTTTTCACATTAGTTGTGGTTACGCACTTTCACACAGGTGTGTCTTTCCCTGTGCTGTGACATGCCTGCAGAGCCTGATATATATGCAGGTGCATGTGCATTCCCCCATAGGAGATGTAGGCCAGTGTTGAGCCAGTCTGCCTGTAGCCTGCACAGTGCTTTGTCACATGCCTAGCAGCTTAGTGTACTTACTCAGTGAGGTGTCATGTCCAGATACTTGCCAGATGTACTCCTGCTGGGCCTCCCTTAACAGTCATGTTTGTCAGACAGAGCGGTATATCTATATATATATATATATATATATATATATATATATATATATATAAATATATGTATGTATATCTGTATCTGCATATATGTGTCTATGTATATGTATCCTGGGGATGTTGATAGCTTTCACATTTTACATTTCCTATGGGAGCCAAATTGTACTGCATGATATGTTATCAATACCAGCCTCACATCATACAGGTGGGATGTAGTACTGTTAACATTTTGTGCCCATATCATGTCAGGTCCTGGTTATGGGATCTGCAACACTTGGCAGTGTATTGCAGGGCAGACGCGTTTGGCTGTCGGGGGGGGGGGGGTATGCCAATTCATACAAGACGTATATTGTTTGGGGCCTCTCAACCCCATTAACGGTGCATGTGGACATATTTGTTTTTGTTAATCTACCATTGCTATCTACAGATGTGTGGCCACATATACATATATATATATATATATATATATATATATATATATATATAAAACAATGCCCTTATATACCTACATAGATATATATCTGCGTACATATATATACCTTGCTGTGTATATGTAGACATATATATGTGCTGATGTAGGCATTTGCATGTATATATGTTCATATATATTTATATATATGCATATATTTCTAAAGATATATATATATATATATATATATATATATATATATATATATATATATACACATACATATATAGATATGTTGTATCTGTTTAGATATTAATATATTTACACACACACATACATCTAGATGTTGGTATAGATTCTCTGTACTGTTGCATGACTGGGCTGGATGATATGTTCCTGAAATAACAGATTTATGTATATCTGTCATGGCTTAGTGGTAAATCACTTTGTTGATGTTTTGCAGGGTCCTAGTTTTGAGCCTTGTAGAGGATGTTTATTTTGTTGCTGGGCAGAACATGGACCATTGGATACAGAGTGATTAAGACACTTTAATGCAGTTGTAAGTGTGTTTGCACGGGTTTGTGCAGAGGTAAGCACTGCTAACCTCTGCTTAATGATGCTTACAGAGAGCTAGCTTCAATATTGCTTCACCTGTGTGTGCATTGCTTGCCGCTGTGCAGACAGACTTAAGCTCATCTACTAGTGCTGAAATATGCTTACTACAGCTTATTTGTGCTTAAACCTGCTTACTAGTGCCTTATTCATTTTGACAGTGACACTTCACATTTGCATTTCCTGCAATACTCCAGTTCATAATTATATGTTATTTAGTGGGTTTTGCAACAAAAATATTGGTCATAATGTGCTTTGCCATGGAAAATGGAATGTGCTGCAGTCGGACTAGAACTGGGAATGCCTGCTCGTAATGAGAATATTCTGTCCACTATACTATTGCTATGCTGCTTCCTTTGCATATATTTTCCTTGTTATCCTCTTCAGCCTTTTAAGTTGCTTTAACCGTAGCTAAGTGATGGGCACACCCGCATACCTATGGTTAGCTTTAATTGGATATTTAAAAAAAAGAAACGGGTTTCTTCATTTTATTTTTATGTACTGTTGCAGTTGTACACATAAGGGACTGTCGGTGGGGATATGCAGACACCTATGAGTGGTATCGCTCATTTCTTACCCCTTTCTCCTGTTCTATATTGCAGGGGCATGTTTATTCTGAGAGCTCTGCTCTCAGACACACCCCCTGCACTCATACACGCTCTGTGTAAGCCTAGGAGCTCCGGCAGCGCACCTTATTATTATGCATGGCGCACTATTGTCCTGCTCCTAAACGGGCGCTTCCATGCAGGACTAAGCTAGTCCTGCATGGAAGTTTAGTAAAACCGAGTGACAGTGTATGCATATGTGATATATAAAGAAAGAAAAAAATTATTACAAAAGATACTAGATTATGTTATAGTAAATATGCATATAATGATAATAGGGGATTTCAATTGTGATGTAAGACATTAAAAAAAAGATATCATTTAAGAAAGTAATGGAAGAAATAACGTAGAAATTTAGAGATATAGAATTTGAATAAAGGCACATATCGAAGAGGAAAATTAAAAACAGAGACAGATTATTTTCTATTTTCAAAAAGTATGAGAACAGTGATAGAGGAAGCAGTGGAAGGGTTTTTCTGGTCATTTGGCTATATGGACTGAAATAGATGGAAATAAGGAACATACTAAAATTGGGAAGTGAATCACAAGGATTAATGCAAAGGAATGGAATGAAAGCGGTCGAGAAGTTATAACAGAGTTGTAGAAAGATCATTTGATGATGAGAGATGGTGGATAACATTTAAAGAAAACTATAAATAAATGTATTTAATATGCAAAAACAGTAAAATTCAGAAAGAAAAAGTAATAGAGGAATGCAAAAGCTTTATGTGGCCTTGATAGGAATGAAAGGGAATATTTTTTGACAAGAAGAGATTTATTAGAAAAATGAAGAGAAGATTAAATATATTTATATAAACAATTTTTTTACAAAGAAAAAGGAAGAAGGAAGAAATGTCACATTATTTAGGTAGGAGAGTAAAGGAAGACAGTTGTGGAATCAGAGAAATGAAACATGAAGTAGGAAAAAAATGAAAAAAAAAACAGACAAATCTAATGAATATAGTAGTTATGTGTGCAAAAAAAGGTATAATTTTTACTATTATCTTTTTTCATTTTTCACGCTGCAATACAATTTTTTTTTTTTTTTTATCAAAAGGGAGTAAACAATATTGCTGTTAATTTACTGCGACAAACATGATACTTGTCCAGGCAGAGATCAAAATCTAGTATGGACTTCAAATGTTTTAGGCTTTTGGGAGATTTAACCTAAATTAGTAGCTATGCATAACTGCCCAAATTGTTTGAGAACTGAAATCACCAAGATCTTTTTATAGTAATCATGTTATGTATTTAATATTAGCAGAAACTTAGCCTTTTTTTACTACAGCATGCTTTAGTCTGTGTTAGACTGAATGTCACATAGCTATACAGAAAATTAATTTCGTCATGCAGTACAGTAATTGTCTAATATTTATTTAATGGCTACAATAATGTTATGAACTGTGCAAGTTCAAAATTAACCTATTTAGTTTGACAGGTCATCCTTAGAAATGTTTCCATTATAGAAGATTTTATGGAATTTAACCCTAAACATTTTAAACATTTTATTTTCAGCTTAGCAAAAAGACTCCACACATGTATGTATATGCACACATACACATGCAGACATGCACACATGCAGACACGCACACACACACACACACACACACACACACACACACACACACACACACACACACACACACACACACATATATATATTAAAAGACCAAAGAGGTGTTTCAGCGAACACCTCTTGGTCGACATGTAATGAGCGAACATCCTACAAAAGGGCCTCACTGAGACAGATGCCTGGTGTCAAAGCCATGGCCTCAAGCTCAATGCCAAAAAGTGCATTGTCATCCCCTTTGGTAAAAACTCTGTACCCATGAACTACAACATAGGCGGTAGTATACTTAACACTGAAAGTGTGATAAGAGACCTTGGGACACAGGTGGACAGTAGTCTCTCCTTTGATAATCACATTGCCACAGTAGTCAGGAAATCCTTCTACGTGGCACACCTCATCACAAAAGGTTTCTCATCCAGAAAAAAAGAGGTCATTGTTCCCCTCTACTCATCACTCATTAGACCCATTATAGAGTACAATGCCCCTTTTGGTATGTACCTCACAAGACATCTACACCAACTGGAAAGGCCGCAGAAATAACTCACAAAGAAGATTACCAGCCTCAAACAGATGTCCTATGTAGACCATCTCAAAAAACTCCAGCTTTACTCCGTTGCATATCACCTACTCAGAGGTGATCTCTGCCTAACATACAAAGCTATGTCAAACCAAGAGCTGTTGGACATGCTCCACTTAAAGAAATCCCAATCCCTCCGAGCTACACGCTCTAGGGACCTAAACTTTGTCACCACATTAAACAGAACATGCCAGAGGGATAGATTCCTGCCCCAGAGACTTCCCATACTCTGGAATAAGCTAGCTATCTATATCAAACAAAGCTCATCATTAACAATCTTCAAGAAAAATCTTGATGATTGGATGGGAAATAGGAAATTCACCCCGGGGATCACCTCTGTGGCTCTGCTCGACAGTGGCACAGGAAAATAATTTTCTTGGTTGGCAAAAGCCAGAGTACCTTTTTGGCTGGGCTTGTATAGGCCCCAAGGCTGATAGCCTAGTACCTACCTATGAACCTATGAACCTATGAATGCACTAAAGTGTGAATGCTCAAAATAGCGATTTCTTTCCCTGGGAAAGAAATCACTTGGCCATCCCCATGTGTTCACCCCTTTCCTCACTGTAGTTCGATCTCGGAGTTGGTATATTTAGTTGGTGGGTGTGGGGGGTGAAGACCCTCATGTTGTTATGTTTTAAAGTGTGTGTGTTTGTGCTAGCAGTTTCTTTCCCATTGAAATAAACCGCTGTTTTGAGCATTCGCTCTTTAGTGCATTTGCTCATTATGTGTTGACACACACACACACACACACACACAAACAGACACACACACACACACACACAGACGCACACACATGCACACTCATGCACACACGCGCACACACACACACGCGCGTGCACACACACACACACACACACACACACACACACACACACACACACACACACACACACACACACACACACAATATTACACAGTTGGACAGATTTACTATACGGCATGTTGACAACAGATTTTCCTTTAACCTTTTATAGAAATTTTTCTACCTGCAGCAATACTTTAAATTATTGCAAATGTTCTCATGGAAAACAAAGTCTTATTTTTCCAAATTACAGATATATATATATTTTTTATTTATTAACTGGGTAAGCCCACTAGATACAAGTATCCCTTCTCAGTGGTGACCTGGGACACAGTTTTATTAAGAGATGTGCTCAGAGTCACACATTTGTCAAATGGAAATGCAATGAATCAAAGTCTGTACTTTGGAGTACAGGAAACAACTTAACAGTTCAAATTATTAATCTTCTTTGCTAATTGCCAGACATTGTTCACTTCAGATTTCAATGGAGTACTGGTTAGGACTGGACTCATTTTTGTCCATAAAGCCATTATGTGTTTATTTAGTTTATTCATGTAAAATTTGGTAACCAGGTAAGAGGGCTGGTGAAAAGAATCTTTTCAGCCATGACCTGAAAATAAAGAAGAAACCAATATTTACGTTCATGAACATAACAAATGTTAGAGCAGCAGATTTTTGACAGAGAATAATCAAATCTTGTGTGCCGAGTATGCAGAAAAAAGAGCAAACTAGTAGCAAAATATGTACATTATATACAAGATGTACAACAAGGTGCAAGCTTACCTCACAGCAGGAGGTTCTCCCATTCGATTCTCGGCTTGGCTTGGGAGTGCCTTCTGTGTGGAGTCTGCATGTCCTCCCCGCGGTTGGGTAGCATTCGAAAGACATGCGTGCGTAAATGGGTGTGCCTTCGTTGAAGGTTGGGCGTTGAGCTGACACTTCGGCATTTCGTAAAAAATCTACTGCCAATCATTAGTGGACCGGAGTTTTGCTGTGGTGACCACTTACCGGGAAAAAGACAAACAACAACAGGATGTTCATTTTAGGATATCAACCATTGAGTAACTGCTTTTTAGAAGTAGGATTATGCAGGATCAAAGCAAATGGTGAGGTTAACCATTATTCTTAGAGCATATTTCTAGTCAGTTTCATTTTGCAGGTGTTTTGAGATTGAATTCAGTGAGAAATTTCATGTTCCTTAATTCAAACAATAGTCTATTTCATAATGCTAGGTGCAGTCTGGAGAAGCCACACTCTCCAATAGCTTTTTTACAAGGAGGTCTGCTTAATGTAATAATCTCATGTTGGATATTTATTACTGAGCAAACCAGATGGGAATTTTCCTACTCAATGGTGTGTAATAGCAACCTTTAAGTATTTTGTGCATGAGAACCTAGGAGATAGGTTGTCCTTTCAGTGACTAAAAATAATTTGAGCCTCTATAAAAGGTGACAATGGTGAGATCTACTGTCCTCAAGGAGGGCAAATTTGCAATTTTTATTTTCTGCAATCTGTAGGCTTTGGGTGTTTTGTGCTGAGCAAAGGGTTAGAAGAGGAGAACCATATTCAAGCTTAGGAAGGAGAACATTTTTGGCTAGGGTGATATGGTGTGTGTGAGAGTGCAGCTGAGAGATTCTGTATCAGAATTTATACTAAGATAGGACTGTGACTGTGACTTTGTGTGGGCAGAAATTGTTCGGTAGGGATCAAGGTAAATTCCTAGGTATTTGTATTCAGAAATGAGCGGAAGAATATTGTTATGGTTATCTGTGATGGTAATAAGACAAAGATGTGGAAGTTCTTAAGTAAATGTGAATAGCCTAAGATTTGCTTTTTTATTTTAGAAGTTGATTAGATTCATCCCAATTGCATTACTTAGGAAAGGACTGTTGTAGATTATTTTGAAGCTCTGCAGAGCATTTACTTGTTTATACAAGTACCATGCTATCTGCATAAATTGTGGTGTCCAGGGACAGGTAGTCATCAGTGAGATCATTAATAAATAAACAGTACTAAAGGCTTGGATGCTCCTGTAATTAGGGTACTGTGTGATGATAAGATATTGTTAGTGTGGACTTGGAAATTCTTGCTCTTAACTTAGCTTTGGAACCCCTTGACAGTAATGTGGCAAAAATTTAATTTGATCAGATTTGTAAGTAGAATGCTATGGTTCTCAGTTTTGAATGCATTAGTCATATCTAAAAATATCACAAAAGTGATATTGCCATCATTAATGTTACAAAAGATGGACTCTGTTGCACCTTCCTTGAGTGTCTGAATTAAAAGCAGTAGATAAAGCAATGCAGTTGGTGAGCTTTTTGAAGTAAAATGGCAAGTTCCACTTCAGTTTTATTTAAGACAGTTTTCCTTAATGGGAAGAGATAATAGGCAACATGTTTCTGTACTTTGATATGCACATTATTGTTTAAAAAATTCAGTTTTTCTTTACCTTCACATGCACATTACTACTTAAAAAATCCAGTCATACTTTTGTACCAGCATATTGTGGGCTCTCCCTAGAGTATAAATGAGGAGGGGGCTCTCCCTAGAGTACCAAAATCAGTTCAGTTCTGTCAAGGGTCATACTTGCTAAACACCTGCTTGTATATTTACATATCAATATTCACTGACTACTTTCATCAGTTCATTTAATGAAAATTAAAAACATTTATGTAGCTCTCTCCCAGGAGCAGAGCATTAGACTTTGGACTACCCACTGTTAAAAAGGGATTATAATAGAGATTTGAATATCTTTAACTCATGTACCACTGCAGTTAGAGGATACAAACTCCAGCACCTTGCAGTCTTCTTCTGACAGCTTGCTTGCACTTCCCTATACAGGTGACCAAACAATGAGAAAGAAAAAAAGAACAATACTCATGACTTATAGATGTCAACTCATAAATGACTATGAAAGCAAGAAAAGATTCTATTGATAACCAGAGTAAAGTTTTGACTAACATAAGTTTATGTAATAGTTAAAGGCCTTACGTATCAAGGCTTGATGTTCTTCGTCTTCCATTGCTGCAGTCCTGACTATTGGGTATAGTCCGCATCCCAGTCGGCCCGAATACCAGAGTATAAGGCTGACGTCGGTCAGGGCGCATTAGACTGACGTCAGTACGTCAGGGTACTAATGCGCATGACCGACGTCATATCCTCAGTCTTTTTTGCCGCATGGTCCGATGCAGAAGCAGTTTTGCGAGTGCAGGTTGGCGTACTGAAATATTTCCGAAACCGGAGTTTCAGACCGAAACAGAGTTGGCTAAGTATCCCGTTGGGGAACATTTTGGTTTTTTCTTGCCTCAGTATTTTACCGGATGTCAGAAAAAGTGAATAACTGTATTTCTTGTGGGAAACAGATACCTCATAGGGATTATCATACCTTGTGTATACCTTGTTTAGGGCCTGAGCACGACGTTGTTGGTTGCCGCTCTTGTGCTAGGTTTAACAAACGCACTATTAAGAGGAGGTTAGACTGTGCCAGGTTGGTGTTTGGGAAGCGTTGCAATTATAAAATGCCGTCGGATGCTCCGACGCCCGCTTCCTCCAAGAAGCGCAAGGATAAAACAGTGAAGCCTAGGGTTGAGGAACCGACAGTCCCGGACGTCGGTTCTTTAGAAGGCTCAGTGGAGCCGGAGGTTTTGCCAGGAGTTTCCATAGAGTCCCAGGCAGAAACTTTACTCTTACAGGATGTGCCTTCTCAGGAGGTAGGCCAGGCTGAGGGGGCTTCTCAGGTGACTGTTCTTCCCTCTCTTCCCAAGGTAGTTAGGGCCTCTCCTTCTGTTGCCAAAACTTCTTTGAGAGGTAGGCCTACTTCAGCTTCAGTGGGGGCTTCTCCTAGCATTTCGGG
The DNA here is from genome assembly GCF_019279795.1 of Protopterus annectens. Taxonomy (NCBI): domain Eukaryota; kingdom Metazoa; phylum Chordata; order Ceratodontiformes; family Protopteridae; genus Protopterus; species Protopterus annectens. Next base: position 1,887,928,626 of record NC_056737.1, on the reverse strand, counting down.
TTCTGTTCCTAAGAAACATATGCTTAAAATGGCAGAAGATTTGATTACTATGATTAGGGGTTCTATGCCCCCGCCTGATAAGAGGCCTAGGGTGGAACCGGAGTTTGAAAGTTTTGAACAGTGTTCAGAGGCTTCAGAATCTTCTGTGGAAGATATGCAGGAGTATCCTACTTATTCTGATTCTGATGTGGATGATTCCACCCCTACAGCTTCTCCACCTGAGGATTTCTCATTTTCAGAGACTTTGCATTCCATGAGGGAGCACTTTAAATGGGAAGGCCAGGATTACTCTGACTCCAGGAAAAGGCTTAGGGAGTTCTTGTTTTTACCCCAGCATAGGCCTTTAGCTATTCCTCCTGTGTTGAATGTGGTGGAAGATGTTTTTGCAGAGGCTTCCCTGAACCCTGACTCTTTGCCTCCTGCTCCTGTTAAGCCTGATAGGTATTATAGGGTGCCCGAAGCTCATAAATATTTGTTTAAGAGTCCTAGGGCGGACCCAGAAACTATTTCTCAAGGGCCTAAGGGTGTAAAGGCTTCTGTGGTTAAAAATCCTGTTCCCACTGATAAAGAGGCAAGGGCTTTGGATAGGTGGGGAAAGAAAATGTATACTTCTTCCACTCTAGCCATGAGAGCTTTGAATTGTCAGTTTCACATGCTAAAATATCAGAATTATCTCCTTTCACAATTGAAATCTAAGGTGGATGCTTTGGCGGAAGGTATTGAGTGTAAAGAGTTGCTGGATTTGGTTCATGTGTCTGAACAAGTGGGTAAGCATTCTTTGCAATGTGGTTTTGATGCTGTACAGGCCTCCTCGAGGGTGGCTGCTACCAGTTCTGTTCTTCGCAGGCATGCCTGGTTGAAGGATCAGAATTTAGCTGAGCATGTTAAGACAAGGATTTTGGATGCTCCTTTACAGTCTGATGTGTTGTTTGGTTCGCCTGTGGAAGCAGTTTTAAAGAAAATGGAGGACAAAGCTAAGTCTATGCAAACTGTTAAAGATTTTTTGCAGGTGCAGCCACCGAAGTTTAGTAGAAATTGGCCTGCTAAGGGGTGGACATATCCTGCTTATGATTCTCAGTCTAGGGGTAGGTCTAGACGTGGTAGGGGCAGGGCTCACGGTTCTTTTAGGCCTAGAACAGGGAGTTCACCTGCTCAGACTTCTGGTGAGGGCAGGGGTCAGTCCTTTCGTAAACAGACCCAATGACCTGTCTTTTCAGCTGCCAGCAGATTCACGTTTGGCAGCTCCTTTGGGAGGAAGACTGTCTCTTTTCAAAGAAAACTGGGATTTAATTACTCAAGACAAATGGGTGTTGGATATCATTCACCACGGTTACAGATTTTATTTCCATTCAATGCCCCCTTTCAAAGGCATGCCAGACGTTCCTCCTCAACAAAGAAAAGAGGCTCACAAGCAAGTTTTACAGTTACTTCACATAGGGGCCATCCAGCCAGTCCCTGTATCAGAAAGGGGCCTAGGATTTTATTCTCGCCTGTTCCTTGTACCAAAGAAGGGAAACACGTGGAGACCAATTTTAGATTTATCTATCCTCAACACTTATCTGGACATTCCCAAGTTCAAGATGTTGACGTTACAACAGCTTTTACCTCTGCTGGGCAAAAATCACTGGATGGTAACTTTAGATCTCAAAGAAGCTTACCTTCATGTGCCTATAAGGCTAAGTTGCAGGAAATATCTGAGGTTTCGAACGGGAAATTCTCATTATCAGTTCTCTGCATTGCCCTTTGGCTTATCTACTGCGCCCAGAGTGTTCACAAAGGTTCTGGCTCCAGTGATAGCTTACTTCAGGCTTCAAGGAATTCAAATCTATCCTTACTTGGACGACTGCCTGATTCTGGCTCAAGAAAGGGAAGTTCTTCTACAGCACCTGGAATATGTTATCGCAGTGCTAAGATGCCTAGGGTATTCTGTGAACGAAATAAAGTCCAGTCTAGTACCCTCTCAAGACATGTGCTTTCTGGGTGTGAGACTGAATACAGCAGCCCAGATGGCCTTTTTAACCCCGGACAAACAAAAGAGTCTGTCACTTTACTTCCATCAACTATCTCATCAGTCCGTGCTGACTGCAAGGACAGTCCTTCAAGCATTAGGGTTCATGGCATCTTGTATTCTGGTGCTTCCCAATGCCAAACTGCATATGAGGAAGTTACAATGGTATCTCAAAAATGTATGGACACAGCACTGCCAGGATTTGGACACTGTCATTCAAATAATACCTTGCCTTCAAAAAGAATTCTTGTGGTGGGCTCAGGAATGTCACCTAAACAAGGGACTCTCTGTGACCCGGCCAGAGGCAAGTCAGATCTTGACGACAGATGCCTCGGACATTGCTTGGGGAGCTCATCTAAATGGAAAGTGGATACAAGACAAGTGGCCTGCCAGACTACACCATCTACATATCAACATGAAAGAGATGTTAGCAGTCCAGTTTGCATTAATGGCTTTCAAGGAGTTACTTCTTCCAGGGCAGGTGTTGATTCTAACAGACAACACAACTGTCATGTGGTACATCAACAAGCAAGGGGAACACATTCTTATCCTCTATGCAGGCAAGCAATGATTTTATGGGAGACTGCGCTAAGCCTGCAACTAACTCTTCAGGCAAGGTTTCTGCCAGGAGCACAGAACTCCTTAGCAGATGTGTTAAGCAGACAAATCATGGATCCCCACGAGTGGAAACTGGATCTTCATGTATTTCAGAAACTGACAGTGTCATGGGGAACTCCAGACATAGATCTGTTCGCTTCTCCACTAAACCACCAGCTGCCAAAGTACTGCACAAAGGGGTTTCATCACACGGCTTGGAAAGTGGATGCTCTGTCTTTCAGTTGGAAAAACCTTCATGTGTATGCCTTTCCACCTCTACCTCTTCTTCCAAAGGTACTGTTAAAGGTCAGACAAGACAGGCCAAGGATGATTTTGATAGCTCCAGATTGGCCTCGGCAACACTGGTACCCTCTACTGCGGAGTCTGGTAAAGAAGCCTCCATGGCCTTTACCTCTGATTCCTCATCTGTTATCTCAGAAGGAAGGTCATCTGCTCAATGTCAAGCTACACTCTCTTCATCTAACAGCTTGGCATATTCTGTGTTGAAACACAGCAGGTCTCAACTTCCTCAACAAGTTTTAAATGTGATTATGGAAGCTAGAAGACCTAGTACAAGGAAAGTGTATGCAGAAAAATGGAAGAGATTTTTATTTTGGAGTACAGCAAGGCATTTGGAGATTTCTGAGCCTAATTTGAGTGTGGCTCTTCAATATCTTACTGAATTGTTGGACAAAGGTTTGTCCTTCTCTTCCATAAAGATTCATGCTGCAGCAATTTCAGCTCACTATGATTGTGACCCACCTTTGTTTTCGCATCCTTTGTTCAAGCAGTTTCTTAGAGGGGCAAAGAATATAAGACCCACGAGTAGAGCTCCTACTCCTGCTTGGGATCTCAATTTTGTGTTGGAAAAACTTACTCTACAACCTTTTGAGCCTGCAGCTACTGCTGAATTGAAATACTTGTCATGGAAGACTGCTTTTCTGCTGGCTATTACTTCTGCAAGAAGGGTGTCTGAGTTGCAGGCCCTTATGGCAGTAGAGCCCTTTTGATTTTCCATAAGGATAGGGTATCATTACGTACTAATCCTTCTTTTATGCCTAAGGTGGTTTCTAGTGTGGCTTTAAACCAAACTATTCATTTGCCTACGTTTTCTGCAGAACCTCAAAATAAAGGGGAAAAGATTTTGCACACTTTAGATGTACACAGGCAATTGCGTTATTATTTAAGCAGGACTAAGGATTTTAGGCAGTCTCAGCAGTTGTTTGTTTCTTTTGCTTTGAGTTCTCAGGGCAAGCCTGTGTCAAAACAAACTATTTCTAGGTGGATTGGCTTTTGCATTGCATTTTGTTATTCCCATCATGGCAAGGAGATTCCAGCTGGGATTAGGCCTCATTCCACTAGGGCTACTGCCACTTCAACAGCATTTCTAAGGGGGGTGGCAACTAAGGATATTTTGGAAGCAGCTACTTGGAGTTCAGTGCATACTTTCTCTAAGCATTATCACCTTCCTATCTACTCTAAGTCTAGGGCTGGTTTTGCCACAGCTGTTTTGCAAGGCATGTTGTCAGCTCCTACTTCTTTATAATTTGCCAGCCTCCCTTACCTCTGCTTTGGGATTCTACCCAATAGTCAGGACTGCAGCAATGGAAGACGAAGAACATAGTACAGTTTTGTACCTACCATAAATGTAGATGTTCGAGGATTCCATTGCTGCAGTCCAATTTACCCTCCCTCCTTCCCTCTGTATTTAGGGGTGGTTGCGTAGGTGAGTTTACATGCTTATATTTTTGTATATATTGTTGTCTATATTGTACATGTTTTTGGTGCAGGTTTTTTGGGACTTGTCTTTTTAGGATCTTCTGACATCTGGGGCAAGAAAAGACTGAGGATATGACGTCGGTCATGCGCATTAGTACCCTGACGTACTGACGTCAGTCTAATGCGCCCTGACCGACGTCAGCCTTATACTCTGGTATTCGGGCCGACTGGGACGCGGACTATACCCAATAGTCAGGACTGCAGCAATGGAATCCTCGAACATCTACATTTATGGTAGGTACAAAACTGTACTTTTTGGTTTATGTAACAATATAATTTAACTGTATTATTCATCTACTTTACATAATCCAATTAAACTTTCAAAAGATTGTGTATGTTTTTATTGTTGGTAAACAACAGCCTGTCATTTTCCTTCAAAATTATCAAAATGCATTGTCAACTGTTTTTGTTAATTCACACAATATTGTGGCAGGTATTCAGATTAGTTTGCTTGCAAGGACCTTCTGAACTTGTTGGCCATTTCTGTACACATTATGTAAGTCACAGATTCAGGATTCATTATTGCCTTACTTTCTAAGCTATTGTTATTTTTGCTCAGGTACAATTCTGCACTATTTCATAAATTTGTGTTACCAACATAAAATCATCCACATCTGTCAGATATGTCCTTTTGGAAATGAATCCAGAACAACTTAATAAAAAAAAAAAAAAATTATAAGTAAGTGAAGCAGATAATGTTAAGACATCTGTCTTGTCATTTATTCCTTCTGCTGGAAATGTGATCTTAAGAAATTTCTGCATGAACCCTTCTTCACTCTGAAGAGATTTATTTATTTAACATTTGTTGACTGGGAAAGTCTGACTAGGACAGTGCTGATTTTCAGTGGAGGCCCAGAGAAACACTCCAGACACGTCTTTCGAATGTGGGAGGAAACTGGAGCAGCTGCAGGAAACCCACACAAATGCAGGGAGGACATGCAGACTCCACACAGAAGGTAACCCAGCTGAGACTCAAACTGGTGAACCTCTTGCTGTGAGGCGTCAATGTTAACTGCTGCACCTCTGTGCCTCCCTTAATTCAAAAATGTCCAGTTTATATTCCTGAAAGTGTTTGATCTCTAATGTTTTGGGTATACGAGCACACATACTGTATGAATTCATACATAATGGCTGAATACAGAAGCAGTTACTCAAACTGCTTGGGATGACTCAGACCAATGCTAAGTGAACTGTCTCTTTAACTGCTGTTTACATTTGGACTATGCTTGCACCATCCCATAAATGCGTTACAAGATTGGCTACTTTTGCTAAATGAAACATCACTCCTTTTGCTTACTAAAAGATGCTGTAATAATGCACTGCAGCTGTATCATTATTTCAGTGTACTGGTTGTGGGTGGGTCAGGAGAATTAAATATGCTATGTTATTCTCTAACTGCCTTCTATAACAGTCTGTATCTTACTATGTATGGTGTTTGTTTACCTAGAAGCATAACTGCAGATTTATTTTTTTATACCTACAACTTCCAGAATGCAGTACCTTCTCCAAACCAAATGTAGGCCTACCCAAAAATGTATATTTTAAGACAATATTCATTTTCAGTATTGAAGAAAATCCTGAAATGACAGACTCATTCAAAAAAAAAAATGAAAAAAAAACATTTAACAGAATATTTAACTGAATAAGAATAAAACCATGGTTAAAGTATGCAGAGGGTTTTCAATTTGAATTCTAACACATCTCATCGCAACAGATAAACACAAATTATTTATAAAAAAGTCATGCCTTGCAGTACATGGTCCACATGTATCCACGTCCAGGTGAATTGGTTATGCAGAATGTTCAGATAATTTCTTCATGTAATCTATTTTCTGGATAATAAGCCTCCTAAGACTTGCACCTGGCCCGGCCTGCCATAGTTATCTCTGAAGCGTTATTAAGGTACTATTCAAATGTAGATATTATAACTGCTGTTGAATATAACAGCCTTTAAAATCACTATCTTTTGTGTTTTTCAGAGAGTTTGAAGAAATAAATAAAACAGAGTCCAAACATTTCAGCTCAGTTCTGAAAAGCAATTGAGGATAATTAGATACAGGCAACAATAAAGTAAAAATGGAATTTTGTACAGGTTCATAGGTTCATATTTAGCTGATTTGTTAGTTTAAAAGGCACAGTGGATGCCTGGGTATAAGTTTATGTTGCATTCAAATGTAAGAAGCATAGTATTTGATTAATTGCAAGACTTTATAATAATACCAACCAACACAATAAAAATATTTTAAATGTTCATAAAAATACCCCAGTTTGACTACTTACAACCATCGTATTCATTACAAGGATGATACCCATTTCAGAGAGTTAAAATCACAGGCAATGTGTGTTCTGAAAAAAATATATATGCCTTAGTTATTACAAAGAGGGTGAGAACATGCAGTATGTGTTCTGAAAACACTACATATGCCTCAGTTATTACATGTTTTGGGAATCACACCTCAACTCTAAGATTTGACCCACTTTACCAAACTCAGCATGTATCCTTGGCCCCCCTCACAATCTTTTCATGCATGTTGGTCTCCATACAGACTACCTTCAACAAGCATAATTCAATTAGAGGCAAAGCCTACTACCTGCAGAGAGAGAACTCCCTTTTCAACCCAACACTGATTCAATACAACAACCTCATGTGTAAACAACTCTACCTCCAAACTAAAGAGATATTATTTTATCTTGTCTCTTCATGACTATTGATTGCAAAGTATGGAGCAACTTGCCCCCGTCCTTAAATCAAAACCTCTCCTGACAAAAGAATTTGTGTGATAATGCTGTTGAGAAGGGCCACCAGATGAACAAATCTATAGTGCCACCCACCTACAGGAAGTCAATTAACATTTTTTTAGGAGGAATGATATCTGTCTCACTACAGTAGTATTATTATTTTGAGAAACACTGGCAGTCTTCACAGTTCTGTGTCAGGTACTCCAGTTCACCTATACATTTTGGGAATTAGCATTTTTTCTCTCTCACTAAGAGTGATTCCCATTCCAGATAAATTCCCATAACCAAATCTTTAAGTCAACCATGAAATTCTTAGGTATCCTATTAGGAATGTACTGTTTTACATATAACAACTGGGGAGAATAAACAATTGCACAGTATGAACCCTTTGATCTACATCTAAAAGCAATTTCATCCACATTTGAAACATCCGACTTCTCAATGTCTAATATGTAACCTCAAAAGATTTAAAAAGGGAAGAAGATAACCATATTTCAAAATACCACAGTTTGTTTACCCCTTTATTAGACTAGGTGAGTCTCTCTAGTTTAGTGAAATTGCCTGCATCGTATCCTGTTTTTCTTATAGTTAAATAGACACCCATACTCAGACAACACTAAATAATCTACCTAGCTCCTGCTCAGGGTTAGTTAATGTGGAAGGATGTCGTCCACGAACAAGACTGTCTTTATATCCTGAACTTACCGTTCATCTCTTTTAATATTGGAACCTCTAATTTCTATGTCAAGTGGCTCGAAGTATTATAAATCAAATGTCATGGGAGACAGAGGACCCCCCTGCTGTGTCCCTTTCTTTAACCCACATGGCTGAGAGAGCCTTGCTGCTATCATTAATCTTCCTCCTGACCCTCATACATATTCTCTAATAATTTTGCACTTTTTCTGGGTTTCGCCGTTTCCTTTAGAACTGCAAAAAAATATATACATTCGACCTTGTCAAATGTCTTTTTGGCATTCAAGCTCAAAATCTACAGGCCCTCACCACTGTTATTATTGTTCACAGTATGTTATCTTGTTTTAGCCAACACACCTCAACCAGAGTCTGATCATGGCGGACTAATTTATTGATGACCCACTATAGCCTTTTTGCTATTATAGCCATAAATATTTTATAGACATGATTTAACTCAGATATGGGTCTATACGAAGACAGAAGTAACAAATCCTTCCCAACTTTAGGACTGACTGATAATAGAGCCTTTTTTCAGATCAAAAGTATCTCATGTGTATCTATTATAGTATTCATCATATCTAACCATGCAGTTATTAATGGATTGCCTCTCAACTTCCAAATCTTCACCAGGATCCCGTCTGAACCCAGAGACTTGTTCAAAGCCTGATCTGAAAGAATGCACTTCAATTTGTCACAGATGTAGGCTTTAACTCATTACAGTTAAGCGACCCTTCCAGTTGCCTCTGCAGTCACATCCTACTGATGCCTCCAGGTGTCAAATATTGCCTATTTATATTTCCATCAATAATTCTAAAACCATGTTATGCACAAAATATTAAAACGATTTTATTTTGAAGGTTACATAATGACAAACACAACATATTCATAGTTAACCTCTGTCTAGTATGGGTAAAGAGATACTCATTTTAGTTCATATAATGTTAATTTATATTGCCATAAATATATTTTCTACTGTCTAGTACAGTGAGAGTGTAGGCAGTCTAGTAAAACACTGTTTCACTCCATTCCAAAAGTCCCTCACATGGGTCTCTGTTTTAGCAAAGATGTTTTATTTGATTCCCTGACCAGTATTCAACTGTAAATGCATTTCAATAAGAAGAGATTAAAGGTATCTGATGATGTGACAAAAAAAAAAAAAATACTCAGCAGTTTTAACGGCAGACCAGACATCATTGTTGTAACATATTCTTCTGTATAATATTACATCTGTGCCTGAATAGTAGTCCAAATATCTTTGTTGTATCATAACCCACTGTACAAAATCACATCAGCACATGTTGCACCATGGTTCCACACTATTATTTTTAAACACGCTTCTAGAAAAGTCCCAGTAAAAGGTTTGTTGCAAGCTTATTTAAAAACTTTCAGAGAAATATTTTTCTGAAGCATCTTTCTTTTTACATGCAATAAAAATGTAAGTATTTTGAGGAAACAATTGCTTGGACAATTGCCATAATTGAAGTTAAATTTCATAGAACTCCAGAAGCAAATGCTTCTACGTTTGCTGGAGCAGTGTCAAATCTATTTACTCAGTCTGTTATTAAATGTATTCTGCATTTCCCATTAGAATATGGCACAGACCAGCAAGGGCAAACCAGCTATTTGCATTTTCATCAAAAGTTGTTTGTCAGTCTTCTCCTCGTAGTTGCACTCTCAGGAAAGGGTGTGTTGGAGTGTTCAAGGGCCAACTTAAGATGATCTGTAATTAATATCCCATTAACTGAAATGATTTATCTGCCTCAGACTCTCTCAGACAAAACACTCTTTGGGTTACAGCCCGCTAAGTTCATGACTGCATATGCACATATGTAACAACACGTGTTTTCTTGACTCAGAGAAACAAAAATGCAAATAAGGAGAAATTTACTCCTTTAGTAGTTCATAAAATCATGCAGTCTCTTATCCAGGAAAATTACTACAAGAAAAATCTGTAAGACATGGAAAATATGTCCAGATTTTGATCACGCATAGGATTATCATTACATGCAGAAAGCGGGGTTGGATGTCTGAAGAATTTGTATCATTTTTGTTGCTATTAGGTGCACCCTAGACAGGCAGGCATTCCAGATTACTTGTGGAGCAGTATCTGAACATCTGCTCACAGTTGTTGAGAACCATAAAAGTTTGCTTGAAACCACTTACATTTAATCACTGTCCTTGTTTTAAAGTCACAGAGCTAACCTAGAGCTGCAATAGTAGCAGATATTACTTTGTTGCTGGAAGTTAATGGTCTTCACAGCAGCACTGAAACTTAAGATTACTGAAACAAATAAGGACTGCATGGTTACCAATCCCCCCCCCCCAAAAAAAAAAACAAAACAAAACAAAGACAGACGGACCTTCTGTGATATTTATTCTTTAATATTTTCCCCAGCTCCAGCAGCAGATTGCCTAAACTTCAGGCAGTCCTTTTATACATCCCTTGTACATGATCCCCCCACACATGCTGCAAAAGTTTATGATGCTACCTAATAAATAAATAAATAAAGTGGAGTCCCACATTTTTTCACTCTTACTGCATAAGAGGTTCCTCTTTCTGAATGGCAGGTAGATTACCTGCATCATGTCATCATTGATTAGTTATAATATGAGGGGAAGGGTCTATATTATATCATCGAATGCTTAAAAAAGTGAACTCTGATTGATCGACCTAATTTAAGCGAAAGCTTACAATCTCGAGCTGTCAGATTTTCCCAGGGAAAAAAATTGCTGATCCAAAACATATACACACAACACAAGCACACCAAACAAACAGAAATCCACACACATACACCTAAAATCTGATACCTAACCCTACACTAAACTATGCACACACAACTAACTACTCACTTACCTTAACCCAAACCCTAACCCTAAGGTCCGTCACTATCGCACACTCACCTCACTCGCTCCCTAACCCTAACTCACTTAAATCCACCCTAACCCTCATGTCCACTCAATCGCACACACACCTAACCCGAGCCCTAACCCTAACTCACCTAAATCACCCTAACACTCACATCCACATAATCGTACACTTACCTAAATCTGACCGGTAACTTTCCACCATAACACTGAAAATACCGAAGCAACAGAAATGGACAACCGAATTCTTTCCCTAGGAAAAAATTCGAGTTTTTGCTGCTTCGATATTTTTCAGTTTCGCGAAAATAAGTTTGATCAATCAGCGTTCGCTTTTTTAAGCATTCGAGGATATAATATAGACCCTGAGGGGAATGCTAGGGTAGTCATGGTAGAGATGGGAAGGGATATGGCCATCTGTGATATGTTTAACAGTTTTCTAAAAAAAGCCAAGTAAGACAATTACCTGCTGGTAGCGTTTGGAGGGAAAATTAGTGCCTTATCAGGATATGCTGGAGCGTGCACTAATTACAGGCATGTGTAGACACTGCTTTAAGTAGTGACAAACATTAGTAAACCTGACAGACCATGACATTTTCATTAAAGCCACCATAATTCTGTAACTGCTTTCTAATTAAAACCATAGGTAAAAACTGCTTTTTTTTTTTAAACTGAAGCCATGTGTTCAAAATGACAATATAATATGGTATTTTAAGAGTGATGCCATTCTTTTAGAAAGGATTCATCATTTCCTCTCTATCTTATGTTGCATTGTATGATTCAAAAAGGGGATGACTGTTACCAGTCCCTTTCCCTCTTAGTCAGTATGCATGATTTCCCTGCTTCCCAGCAAAGTGTGTAACCTATCACTTTATGCATTGTATCTTAGCTGTCAACTTAAATGTAAGCTGCACCATCAGGCATTACTGGATACATCCATTAAAGTCTAAGAACGCACCTCATGTTATCTCTCAGTTTACAAAGCTTTTTTTTTTTAATTAAAAATGGCTCAAATGAATAAGGAATGAAAGCAATTAAAGTGCATTGCAGCACTTACCTCACTAAATGTGCAGTGTAACTATCAATATGAACAAAATCACTTTAAGGAAAAAAAAAATGAAAATACAAATTTAACAAGCAGCTTGTTACAGTTAACTCATCACACAATAAGCATTACAGCACTTCATTTGTGAATGCAAATGCAGAATTGCCATTTATTTATAAAGCTGCAATATCCACATGGCTTCATAAAACAATGCCACCACTGCACTCCTGCACCATGGGCATCTGCTGATCATGCACCACCATTTATCCCACCTTATTTACAGCTCTGATGGATGGCAAGAAAGGTGAGCCTATTACTGGAGTACTGTACCTCACGGTTCAAAGCAAGTTACAATTTTCTCCAGATAATTTGTCACTGCCATCCCCTATTTTTTTATCATTTAACCTGTTTTTATGCAACTGAATTAGCACAGCCAGCTAATATATCCTATCACAGAACTCATTTGCATTGTAGAGTAAGCAACCTGCTTCTGAGCACTGCTGCCTTCACAAGTTGTTTGTTTTCATCAGTATCTTTAGTGAATTCAATTATGCATTTTAGAAATACTAGTAAATGCCACAATAATTAATGGTTCCAAACTGGATTTGTGCTTATCAGATGCTTGGCATAGAAGTATTTGCTGTTTTTGATTCTCGCTTTTTTTTTTCACGTCTACTTATTAATTTCACAGTGGCATTTGAAAACTCAGCCTGCACAGGAACAGACTTTGAATAAGGAAAATCCCTTTAGATATGAAACAGCATATCCAATATGGAGACACCATTCTGGCCAGCACTGATGGATACGAGTACTTACCTGAGAATCATGCTAAATGAACAGCTACACACCTAGGGCAACTGTGAGAAATATTCAGAAGGGAAAGTATGTGTATGTTTTTGAGTGTGCCTGCCCACTGGCTGTATGTGCTCAACTCATATGCAAACAGAAAATTAATATGATCAACACAAAAATATACAGAGGTACCTGGTCCCATGGCACAAAGGGAAAAAGCAGTGACTGGTCTCATGGTACAGGTGCTGGCAAGCCTTAGCAGGGGAATGGAAGCGAGTGATTGATGCCAACTCACCATCCTGGTGGAATGGAGGCAGCACATGGAGAAGTGCTTAGCATGCCCACACAGTATAGCAGTGAACCTCGTTGATTAAACCACAATATCATAGGCTCATAAAAGGTTACTAGGCTATTGGCCCTAAGGCCTCTACAAGCCTAGTCATGTTATACACTTGTTCCCATATGAACCAAGATATATAGTCTATGTTTCCATGCAAATCTAAGATCAGCACAGGCTGCTCCTGTCTAAGAGGTACATAGGTGATACCCCCAGTGTAAATTTATGGTTTCAATCCAGTTGTCCAGGTTACACTTAAATAGGGTCATTGAGGAGGTCTGTTTTACATGAACTGAGAGTTTGTTCCAGAGGAGTGGCAACCTCTGGAAGACATATCTATCTCTCTAGCATCCTGTCAATATCGCAGGCTAGGTTAAGATTCCTAGAGTGAGTGAATCTTGTCTCATTGGATTTCTGGATGCGCAGCAGCTTCATCAAGGCAGGATCTGAGACTGCTCTGTAGGCCAGGCACAAGTCGCCTCTAAGCAGTCTGTACAGTATTGAGTAAAGTGATAGGGCCTTCAGTCTATCTGTGTAGGGTCATGTGTTGTAGGCCCTGAATTTTCTTGTTGTGAAACCTCTGAGGTGTTTCCAGTTACTGCAGATGTCTGGTGAGGTACATACAGAAGGGAGCATTGTACTCTATTATTGGTCTGATAAGAGCTGAGTACAGGGAAGTTATAATCTCATTAGCTTTGGATGCTAAACCCTTGCTTATGAGGTATGCAATGTAGAAGGCCCTCCTTACTACTGTGGACACCTGATGATCAAACTTAAGGCTACTATTAACTTGCATTCCTAAATCTCTCACCACTGGTTTTGAATTTAGGGAGCTATTATTAATGTTGTAATTAACAGGGTTTCTCCTTTGCCGAAGGGGATGATAATGCATTTTTTTTTGCATTTAGTTTATTTGTCTGTGTAACCCCATTTTGTAGTATCTTGACATCTTTGGGGGATTGGATGATTGCACCCAGTTTGCAGTCATCAGCAAACTTGGTAAGCCATATGCCATTTATTTTCACCTGGACTTCTGAACAATACAAACCAAACTGTAGGGGGGGGGCTAGCACAGATCCCTGTAGAAAACTACTGGTAACAGGTCTGCTAGTAGAGTTGCCATCCCCAGTTTTGACTGAATGTATTCTGTTTGTGAGCCAATTTTCAACCCATTTAGTGACATAAGGGGTAATCCCCAGCTGGGTGAGTTTCTCAATGATGTCTGAATGAGGGATTGTATCAACGTCCCTGGCTAGGATAAGATAACAGTGTGAACTGTTTTGCCTTCATCCAGGGCCTTGGTGATATTCTCGAAGAAGTCCACCAGGTTTAGCAGGCACAACTTGCTCTTAACAAAGCCAAACAGGTTCAGATCAAAAGTTTGAAGGTCACCTATATCCTTGTTGAAAGGGTTCATAATGATTCTCTCCATGACCTTGCAGATAAGGCTGGTTATTCTTATGGGTTTACTGTACCTGGGGTCAGTTGAGGGACCCCCTTTGTGCAAGGAGATTACAATTGTCATTTTCCACTCAGCTGGGACAAAACTAGTGCTTAGATTGAGAATGAAGAGCATGCTCGACGGTTCCACTAAATCCTGTTTTAGACCATTTAATAAGCAGCCTCGAATGTTGTCTAGTCTCATAGATGCTGTGCTTTTGGCCTTAGAGAATGCAGCTATGGAGATACCAGGCAGAATACTGGTGACAGGTATGTTATGGGGTATGACTGGTGGGGAGAGAGGGGTGAAGTTTTCACCAAACCTGTCTGCAGGCTGGTTGGCAATGCCCTCTGATTCAGTATAAGTGGCACTGTCCATAGCTAGTTCAGCATAAAGCTTGGCCTTCCCTTTTTGATTTTGGACATAGCTAAAGAATGCTTTGTGATTAACCTTACCCAGGGATGCTAATTTAGTTTCATAGCTAGCTTTAGAGGACTTTAGAAGATGTCTGTTCTGCTTGTTAATGCTTTGGAGGGAGTTCTTCCTTTGCTGGAACTATTCCCTCTTGCTTTTAGACAGCAGTTTCTTTCTCTAATTATATAACTTATTTATTCTGGATGTCCACCAGGATGGTTTATTTTTTCATGAAGATCTTCATTTGATCTGTTCTGGTACAGTTGAGTCTATACATTTATATAGGTGTTTATGCAGTACATCTGTGTACACGTCAGTATAGGGGTCATTGCTGTCAATATTGGCAGGGGGTCTGAAACTATTGACATCATTACTCACTAGGCTACATTTTGCTTTGGAGAAATTTTGTAACATTTTTGCTCCTGAGGGTGGGTCAAGTACGATCGTTACTTTAAACGAGACTGATTTATAATTGGACTTTACCAGGGAGGGCCCCACGCATGGGGTGTTGCAGCAATCCTCCATATTGGTGAGCACTATGTCAAGGATGTTAGAGCAATTTGTGAGCAATTATAAAAGTCCAGGAACCTTTGAATGAGCAAGTTTGAGCTCATATAAGTTACTCAGTTGATGGAAGGATAGTTAAAGTCACCAATGACCAAGGTATTTGGCTGTACTGAGAGTGACTCAAGTTGGTCCAAGTAGGCTGATTGGTTTTCATGGTTTGTGGTGGGGGGCCTATAGCTAACAATGATGTGGAGGGGGGGTCTTTCCTACAGTTAGTTGGACGTAGAGTAACTCTGGGGAGTCGTACTGTTTAACTAGACTAGAGGTGTATATGTCTTTAATGAAGATGGATACTCCTCCTCTCTTATTGTTTTTTTTTTTTTTCATATTTTTTGTGTGGTCTGAATGTGTGGAAGGCATTGTAGCCCTGCATGGCTGGGGTACTTTCTGAGGCCTTGAACCATGTCTCTGTGACTTTGCAGATATCAGCATCTTCCAGGGTGAGAAGTGCTTCAGGGGAGTGCAGTTTCTGATTTAGACTTCTTCTTCTTCTGGCTTTTCCTGGTTAGGGGTCAACACAGTGGATCACCTGTCCGCTCATGACTGGCAATGAAGTTTTTATGGTGTCAAATTGCCAGCCCGGTGCCCAACCTTCCACAGAAGGTACACACATGCACTCACACCTAGGGCCAATTTAGCGTATCCAATCTACCTACAGCATGTCTTTGGGATGTGGGAGGAAACCGGAGCACGCAGTGCAAACCCACGTGACCACAGGGAGGACATACAGACTCCACAGAGAAGGCACCCCAGCCGAGGATCAAACCAGAGAACCTCTTGCTGTGAGGTGGCAACGCTAACCGCTGCACCACCATGGCTGCCCACAGTTTTTGATTTAGACTCCTAGCATTAAACAGCATAACTGAGTTTGTTTCTAGAGAATATTTTTACGTCAGGAATTTTGTTCTTATTACATTGCTTAAAAAATGACACTATGGGGGAGGCACGTACCTTTGCCAGCAACCTAAAGCCTAGAAGTGACAGGTGAAGACCATCTCTGGCAAAGCAGAGTGATCTGTCAACCATATCATCCTAGGCTGTCAGATACTGGATCCCCCTGGAATGACACCAGAAGCTAAGCCAATTGTTGAAGTCAATCATATTTTATTTGTATTGTGGTATCATCCTGGGTATTGGAAGAATGCTGCTTAGGGTTAGGGACATACCTGTATGGGACAAATACTCTAAAAGTTCCATCAGATATCACTTCATATAGTCCATTGAGGTACATCTCAAGTCATTCACTCTAACATGGACTATGACGGAGTCATAAAAGTGCTTGTTGTTGAGAAACTTGAGTGAGTGCATGATTTGTTGGATCCTGGCATCAGACAGGCAGCTGACTGTGATCTTTTCCTTGTCCAGACTAGTGTTAGGGACATCTGTGTGTCTCACTATGGAGTCACCTATGACCAGGACATTTGGTTTAGATATGTTTTACTTTAGGGGCTTATTGAGTAAGACACTGATGCATATGTTCCTAATGGTGCTGTTGGGACTATATTTTGTGCTTCGGAGGTCTTTTCTCTTTTGGTGTATTTCTACTGAGTACCTCCATGTATGTGGGTTTATGTGTTGTGTGCTTGGTATGTGTGGGAGGTGGAGTGTGGGTGCTGATAACCTACTTGGTATTTGGCTTGTTGTTATGTAAGACAGAGAGCATTGATTCCAGATTCATAGTATATATATATATATATATATATATATATATATATATATATATATATATATATATATATATATATATATATATATATATATATATATATATATATCTCACATATTGTATTTGCATGTTTTAAGAGCAATAGGTTGTCTGTATACATGAGGCAATTGCTACATTGCCTCAGGATGCACACTGACCTTCCATTATGTCAGGTGTATTCTGTAATAAGTGGTGGAGGGTGGGCTAGATGGACTAGGTTCTATTGTAGAACTAGCAAAATCAGCTAATCTATGAGAGGTTTATGGGTAGAAACCTACGCTGGTGCCTCAAAAAGCACAGCTGGGTTGCTGTCTGGGTAGCAGTGCACAACTCATTGTATGCCGAGAAGCAGAAATGCTTAGGAGAGTTCGCTAGCAGTTATCAAAGGAAAAATTGACTTTTTAAGCCTTTGTGTATATACATAGCAGTGCTAGTCCCCATTGTGCACTGTGCAGCTATGCACAAATGCTGTGTTTAAATATCAGCTAAGTAAAACAGTTTTCAAATAATCCAACCAATAGGAAAGCCCAAGACTGAGACTTGTTCCAACAATCCCCAACTCAGAAGGGTCCTTGACTACAATCTTCTGCCACAAAGGTGTAGGAGGGCCCTATTGATGAAAGATGGCTGGCTTTGGTGCTCAGAAAATGCCAAAAAGTCTACATTCAGCAAGTCTGAATCTGTCTATGTTATAAATTGTTCAAGTACTGTAAATAGGCAGTGCAGAAAACACAGTTACAGACAATAAAACAGTTTAAAGTAGGTGGCAAAGCAGTTGCCAACAGTTTAAAAGTGCTAAGAAGGTTACAAAAATACTTATTTTTCAGTATAGAATTCACAGGATGCCTTGCATTTTGTTCATATTGATGTCAAATCTCTGGTTAAGGAGACCAAACTCTGAGCAGCTCTGGTAGACTGAGCACGTGAACTACATCAAATGCTGTGTTTAAATATCAGCAAAGTAAAACAGATTTCAAACAATGCAACAACAGGAAAGACCAAGACAGAGCCTTGCTCCAACAATCCCCAACTCAGATGGGTGTTTGACTACACTCTTCTGCCACAAGGGTGCAGGACGACCCTCTTAATGTAAGATGGCTGGCTTTAGTGTTTAGAAAATGCCAAATCATCTAGATTCAATAAGTCTGAACCTAGCCTATGCTACAGTTTGTTCAAGTACTGTAAATAGGCAGTGCAGAAAACACAGTCACAAACAATAAAAAAAATGTTTAAAGTAGGTGGCAAAACAGTTGCAAACAGTTTAAAAGTGCAAATACGGTTACAAAAATAACTTATTTTTCATTAGAATTCACAAGATGCCTTAGATTTCATTCAGATTGACTTCAGATCTCTGGCTAAGTCTGAGCAGCTCTAGTTGACTGAGCACAAACCCCAGCAAAGGTTGTGTTTAAATATCAGCTAAGTAAAACAGTTTTCAAATAATCCTTGATGATACTCTTTTGCCACAAGGGTGCAGGGGGGTCCTCTTAATGTAAGCTGGCTAGCTTTAGCACTCAGAAACTGCCAAACAGTCTATAGATTCATCAAGTCTGAATCTAACCTATGCTACAAATTGTTCAAGTACTATAAATAGGCAGTGCAGAAAACACAGTCACAAACAATAAACATAGTTTAATGTAGGTGGCAAAAAATTTGCCAACAGTTTAAAAGTGCAAAGAAGGTTATATAAATACTCATTTATCAGTAGAATTCACAGGATGCCTTGGATTTTATTCAAACTACTTCAGATATCTGGCTAAAGAGGCCAAACACTGAGTAGCTCTGATAACTTTTTTAGAAAATGCAGAAGGGGTACAGTCGTAACCTTTCATTGTGGGGACATCAAAATAAGCTAATGGACCTCAATGAATATCACAGACTCATGGAGAACGTCCCTGTACAGACAATGGCTGTTTGACTGCATGAAAAGGGGGTCTCTAGGAAGGTGTCCATGGGATTTCCAGGAGCTAAACCTACAATGACTTCAATGATTCAGGTAGTTGTATATAGTGATATACAAATTATGTTTTCTGCAGTGTCCTAAAAGTCAGCAAAGTACTCCAAAATTTTGCTGATGCAGGCCATTATAATTTGATGCTTATCACAGCACCACGTGTGATGCAGCCTTTGATCAGGGTGTGCATTATGCATTTTTATTTATTTATTTTTTTGCTCTGTAGCCACGTTTTTCTTATTACAGAGCAAAAAAATAAATAAAAATGCATAATGCACACCCTGATCAAAGGTTGCATCACACGTGGTGCTGTGATAAGCATCAAATTATAATGGCTGCTGTTGCCTCACAGTAAGACGCTGTCCGGTTCGATTCTCAGCTAGAGCGTCTTCTGCGTGGAGGCATGCGTGAATGGGCGTATCTTCGTTGAAGTTTGTGCTTCAGGGCTGGAAACTCTGCACGTAAAAATTAACTACCAATCATTAGCGGACCGGAGTTCCACTGTGGCGACCCCTAACCAGGAAAAGCTGAAAGACACAACATTACATTTACCCGTGGTAGTGGTGCTGCGGTAGCGTTGTCGCCTCACAGTAAGATGCTGTCCGGTTCGATTCTCAGCTAGAGCGTCTTCTGTGTGGAGACATGAGTGAATGGGTGTATCTTTGTTGAAGGTTGTGCATCAGGGCTGGTAACTTGGCACGTAAAAATCAACTACCAATCAGTAGTGGACTGGAGTTCCGCTGTGGCGACCCTAACCAGGAAAAGCCGAAAGACACAGCAGCAGCCAAGTTTTTCTTATTACCACCATTCAGTGCATGGCTAGTGTATCATTTAATGCTTGCTAGTATACTGCTCATCTCCTCCTGGGAATTGCCAGTCATGCAACGTATGCTACATGTTGCAGCAGTGGATCACCTTGAATCACATTGATAAAGGCATAATCTGTTACTGCATCATGGAATTCTATTGGCTGTAGCTCTTGATACACAGGAAACACACTCACACACATTTGTAAGCAGCTTATACCATAGTATCATCTTGATTTGTAACAGAAAAGGACTACCATGTCTGAGTTGCAGCAGGAGTGTCCTCAACACACATATGGATATATGAGTGTGTGTCTGTGCATCTCCAGCATCATGCCAGTGTCCACCACTGGCATCATACAAACAGCACAAGGAACAGTGCATGGCACCATTTGCACCACACCATCATTATGCTCATGCTGACTGTCTTGGCTATGCCCTGGTTATCTTTCCCGACAATGGTAGTTGGCATACCCCATGACTCATTGGCTGCCACCACTACTTATGCCAGACTCAGCACTACGTGCAGTATGATGTAAGTATTAGCTTGTGAGGAATAGGAAATTGTACACAGCACTCTCATAAACTTTCTGAGACAATGAATTGCCTTTGTTTATTTCTAGTGCTCCTAACACATGAAGATGAAGAAATCATAGAACCTCAAGCAGAAGTAGCAGAAGGAGGAAATAGAGGCAAGGAATGAGCCTTGCATCCATTTTTTAATTGTAGGATAAATAATACATGCATGCACGCACACACACACACACACACACACACACACACACACACACACACACACACACACACACACACACACACACACACACTAAAATATATACCTTTCGTCTATTTGTCCTTCAAACCTGACTTAAAAAAAGAGAAATAAAATGCAGCTACTTCATTCCTATCACTGAGTTGCTAAATTAAAATGCAACATCTGCTTGCATACTGGAGCCCACTCACACTTCCTCAAAGATGCAAGGCAGAACTGATAGAAAGCAAGTCACTCAACCAGCTCATGCTCCTGGATAACTCCACCAGTGGAACATTTATGTCTGGTGGGCTTATCTCGTTAACAAAAATCAAAAAGAAAGAGAGAGAAAATAGAAAGAACTAGGCATATAGATAAATCGTAAACTACTGACTTAACTACAGCTATGAATATTTTATTGCATGTTCCTAAAAGGCAACCAGGAGAGGTAAGGAAGTCATACTAAGTTTCTGATTGCACAACGACTACATGGATGAATAAGAAAACACATAGGACATTAGAGTCATGCTATCTACAAGGGATGAAACACATAGAGGTGCATAAACCAATGTAGCAGAGCCAAAGACAGACACAGGTGGCAAAATATATATATATTTTTTTTGCCATACAAAAGACAATTTACACAACCACAGAAAAAACTTCTGCAAATGATTGAAAGTTACGAGAAGAGTAGAATGTCCAAAGAAAGGAAAAGACTGATAGAAGTAATTATGGTGTGTGTGTGTGTGTGTGTGTGTGTGTGTGTGTGTGTGTGTGTGTGTGTGTGTGTGTGTGTGTGTGTGTGTGTGTGTGTGTGTGTGTGTGTGTGTGTGTGTGTGTGTGTGTGTGTGTGTGTGTGCGTGTGTGCGTGTGTGTGTGTTTTGGGGGTGAGGCAGTGTTTAAATTGTCCCAAAAAAGATTTTCGCCAGTAAGCAAGTGCAAAGGCCCAAACAAAATCCCAATAAATCCAAAAAATGGCCAGCACAGGCAATCAGAGAGTAAATACAACTAATATTTATTAATGAAATATACCGGTTTCGGCTAAACGCCCTCCTCAGTGTAATGATATTCACAATTAACAAACTACTTTTTAAATGGATGGTAAACCAATCAAATCATACATCTCATGAATATGAATATTCAAAGTGTTAAAGACATACATTCAATAAAACAATATATATGGATTTATTTTATATATGTTATTTTTAGATATTTTATATGAGCCCATCCATGTAATATCGAGTCTAACTGCAACACAGAGGACAAATGGAAAAAGTGCATAAAAGTGTGACTTTGTCCAAATATATGGTGGCATAAGTTTTTTAAGACAGCATGATAAAGAGATATAATTAACTACCACAATATGCACCAAAGCTATTATAAAAAATAGCTTAGGCATATATTTACTAACAAATTATAATTTTGTTAACATGCCTAGAAAAAGGAATGCACCAATAGTCCCATTGATTATAATCATGGGACTTAATGCAATATAATCCATTATATGAACAGAAATAATACCAAAAGTAATATATATATATATATATATATATATATATATATATATATATATATATATATATATATATATATATATATATATATAAGACAAAGAAGGAATACATTAAGTTTCCACCTGATCAATGCAAATAAAGTTAAAATAAATTGGAAAATGCTTCCTATGTGAAAAGCATACTAATAATTACCTAATATAAGAATATTAATCGGATGGACAAAAAAGATTTAATCAAAATTCTTCATTTAATCCCGGTGAAAATACATCACCAAGTTTAATAATCCATGTATGTTCTTTTTTGTTGAGAATATTGTGCCAACCTGCTTTCATGTTCCTATTTCCCATAATTCTATCAATGATGATAAACCTAAAACTAGCTGTCTGATGTTGTAGAGAGTGCTTGTACAAAGCATTTGAAAAGTTTTTATTTCTAATGGCACCAAAATGTTCAGACATACATCATTTAAATGGACGAGAAGTTTGGCCCACATAAAGGGCTGAGCAGGTGTAGGTAGCAAGATAAATAATCCAATCCAAACTACAATTTGCAAAAATATTAATATAGAAAATTTTAGATGCATTTCGGCTAGTGAATTCCTTGGTTTTATTAACATACTTGCAAAAGCTGCAATGACCACGGGGAATACAACTAGATAAAGCCCACCCTTCAAGCATCCTTTGTTTAGTAGTTGCAAATCATGAGTTGTGTTTATAGTGGTTTAACCCCCCCCCCCATTGTTATACCTCTCCTAAATGAAAAGTGGCACTTGTCACCTAGCAAGCTAGAAAGACTTTCAGCTGCCTTTAGAATATTCCAATGTTTGTAAAGCATAGGTAATAACAAACCATCATGTAAACTTGTTATTTGGGCATCCAAGAAAGAGATAGAATGGGCATCATAATACACGATAAATTAAATGCCCCATTTGTTTTCATTGAGGTAATCAACAAATTCTTGGAGATATCCTGAATTGGGTCTCCATATGAGCCAACAATTGTCAAAATATAGTATCCAGATATAAATTTCCTTTTAAAAAAAGGTTATGTGCATGATCATATATGATTTGTTGTTCCAAATAACCCATAAACAAATCCACACAAATGGGTGCAAAATATGCACCCATCGCTGTACCCTTTAATTGTAGATAGCACTTATCATCAAAATAGAAAACATTTTTAGTTAATACATGTTCCATAAGGCATAACAAAAATGTATTGAAACCAGGGCTATATAAAGGGATCTTATCTAACCAGTATTGTAGGGCAGTTAAACCAGCCCAATGGGGTATGCTCGTATATAATGATTTCACATCTAACGTACACATAATCCATCCTGGTTCTAATTGAGAATCAGAGATAATATTCAGAAAATGAGTGGTGTCCTGGATTCTAGCTCTAACACCTTTCAACAGGGGTTTCAGGTAGACAGTGAGAAAGGAAGATGGTGGTTCTGTCAAAGAACCATGACCAGCTACTATTGGTCTACCTGGATGTATTTGTGGATTTTTATGTATTTTAGGAAGCAAGTATAAATGTTGTGGTAAGGTGTCTGAAACAGTTAAATGACACAAAGTTTTCTTATTTATAATACCTTCACTTAAAGCTAATTGTAAAAATACATCAATTTCCTGTTTGAACTTATGTGTAGGATCAATAATCATACTGGTATAAAACCTACCATTAGAAAGTTGTCCATCTGCTTCAACCAACATAGACCGATCCAAGATGACGAATGCCCCACCCTTGTCCGCTGGAATGATGACCAAATTCCTATAATGTCAAAAATTCTCAAGTCCATGCTTTTCTTCAATCATTAAGTAGTGCCACCCTTGTGTAGTATATAAATCTGGCAAAAAAATGTAAATCTTTAAGAATGCATTTTTGAAACATTTCTACATATTTGTTGACCTGAGGTACAGATGTAGACCTATGAAATCTAAAACCCGACTGCAAGTCATTAGTTAAAGCATATTTATCAAAAAATAATTTAAGATTTAAGTTCTTGCAAAATGATATAACATCATTAACCAAATTGTGTTCACCCACAACAAAACCTGGTACAAAGTTCAAAACTTTATTAAGCAGTTTAATCTAAGACCAGATAAACTAGCCGAGGAAATATCATGTATATTATCTTGTCTAGCTAGTGGGAAATCAAAAGATGAAGTAATGTTTCCAGTGATCCTGGAAATTATTTGATTTCTTAAGAATAGGCATAGATCGATTCCTTTTTGTCCCCACAAAGGCCTTATCTTGTTTGGAAACTTGGGTGCGTTTATATTGGTCAAATGGTTTACCCAAGTTGTAATCCAGCAGGTCTCTATTACATTTATGAATTTTTCTGTCCCTTAACTGTGTTTCATATTCAATTAAATCTTTAGTTAATTTCTCTATAAGTGACATTTCAGGAGTAGATTCATCTTCATGTACTGATGTTGAATCAGATCATATAGAGGGGACACCATATAATAAAAGACGTCATGTCACCTTTTCAGTAAGTAACAGTCAACCCACAACATCTAACCCTTTAGGGTCAAAAGGAGGGGTGACATGAAACATCGATCAGGCAGAATCACTGGAAACATTATGTCATCTTTTGATTCCCCACTAGTTAGACAAGATAATATACACTATATTTCTTCGGTTAGTTTATCTGATGCTCTGATCAAACTGCTTAATAAAGGTTTGAACATTGTACCAGGTTTTGTTGTGGCTGAACAGGATTTGGTTAATGATGTTATATCATTTTGCAAAAACATAAATCTTAAATTCTTTTTGATAAATCTGCTTCAACTCATGACTTACAGTCGGGTTTTAGATTTCATAGGGCTACATTTGTTCCTCCGGCCAACAAATATGTAGAGATTTTTCAAAAATGCATTCTTAAAGATTTACATTTTTTGCCAGATTTATACACTACACAAGGGTAGCACTATCTAATGGGTGAAGAAAAGTATGGAATTAATTTGTGACATAATAAGAATTTGGTCATTATTCCAGTGGACAAAGGTGGGGCTGTGGTGGTCTTGGATTGGTCTATTTATTTGGTTGAAGCAGATAGATAACTTTCTGATGGTAGGTTTTATACCAGTATGATTATCGATCCTACACATAAGTGCAAACAGGAAATTTATTATTTTACAATTAGCTTTAAGTGAAGGTATTATTAATAATAAAAATATGTGCCATTTAACAGTTTCAGACCCTCTTACCACAACATTTATACTTGCTTCCCAAAATACATAAAAATCCACATATATGTATAGGTAGATCAATATTAGCTGGTCATGGTTCTTTGACTGAACCACTGTCTGCCTTTCTCACTGTCTAACCTGAAACCCCTGTTAAAAGGGTCTATATCATATATTCGAAATTCCAAAATATTGAACACTATAAGTTCGAACTTGGAATTTTGAATATTGATAACACTGAATGCTTAGAATAGCAAATTTTTTTTCCCAGGGAAAAAATTTGCTGTTCTAAGAAATATACACACAACACAAGCACACCAAAATAAATAAACCACACACATACAGTTAACAAAACTCAACCCCACACTACGTTACTAACTATCCACTTACCTTAACCCGCACCCTAACCCTAAGGTCCGTAACTATCGCACACATACCCTATGAAACTATACACAAACAAGCTAATTAATACACACACATACAGTTAACAAAACACAACCCTACACTTCACCATTCATACATTGCTAACTATCTACTTACCTTAACCCGCACCCTAACCCTAAGGTCCATAACTCTTGCACCACAGTGGAGGAAATAGCGAAGCCACAAAATGGCCCACCAAAATCTTTCCCTAGGTAAGATTTTGATGTTCCTGGGCTTTGCTATTTTCACCATTCGATGTTGTGGGTTCGATATTTTAACTTTCGAAGTTTTAAATCTTTGAAGTTATGATATAGACCCTGTTAAAAGGTGTTAGAGCTAGAATCCAGGACACCACTTAATTTCTGAATATTATCTCTGATTCTCAGTTAGAACCAGGATGGATTGTGTGTACGTTAGATGTGAAATCATTATATATGAGTATACCCCATTGGGCTGGTTTAACTGCCTTACAATACTAGTTAGATAAGATCCCTTTATATAGCCCTGGTTTCAATATTTTTTGGTATGCCTTGCGGAACATGTATTAACAAAAAATGTTTTCTATTTTGATGATAAGTACTATTTACAATTAAAAGGTACAGCGATGGGAGCATCTTTTGCACCCATCTATGTGGATTTATTTATGGGTTATTTGGAACAACAAATCATATATGATCATGAACATAATCTTTTTTTAGATGAAATTGATATCTGTAGACAATATCTTGACTATTGTTGGCTCATTTGGAGAGCCGATCCAGGATATCTACAAGAATTTGTTAATTACCTCAATGAAAAAAAATGGGCCATTGAATTTACTGTGTATTATGATGCCCATTCTATCTCTTTCTTGGATGCCCAAATAACCCATTTACATGATGGTACCCTATCTAGTGATGTTTATAGGAAACAATCTAACTCCAATAGCCTTTTACTTGCTTCGAGTTGTCACCTGAAACACACTATGCAGAACATTCCTAAATCTCAGTAACTTAGGATACATCGTATCTGCTCCAGTATGGAGACATTTGAAAATCAGAGGCATGATCTTATATCTAGAATTTTCAACAGGGGTTACAATAGTCAAGTGATTCAAGATAGTAAATCAGCAGGCAGTCAAGATAGAAAAAAATCTATTACAATATAAACATCACAATTCTGATGACCATTATACCATCAGGTTTGTTACTACCTATGCTTATAATACACTTAAGTTTATTGATCTGATTCACAAACATTGGAATATTCTAAAGGTGGATAAAAGTCTTTTTACCTTGCTAGTTGACAAGTGACACTTTTCTTTTAGGAGAGGTATAACAATGGGGGGGGGGGTTAAACCACTATAAACACAACTCACGATTTGCAACTACTCAACAAAGGTCACTTGAAGGTGGGGCTTTATCTAGTTGTATTCCCTGTGGTCATTGCAGCTTTTGCAAGTATGGTAATAAAACCAAGGAATTCACTAGCCAAAATACATCTGAAATGTTCTATATTAATATTTTTGCAAATTGTAGTTTGGATTGGATTATTTATCTTGCTACCTGCAGCTGTTTAGCCTTTTATGTGGGTCAAACTTCCCGTCCATTTAAATCACATATATCTGAACATTTGGGTGCCATTATAAATAAAAATATTTCAAATGCTTTGTACAAATACTCTATACAACATCAGACAGCTAGTTTTAGATTTACCATCATTGATAGAATTATGGGAAATAGGAACATGAAAGCAGGTTTGCGCAATATTCTCAGCAAAAAGGAATGTACGTGGATTATTAAACTTGGTGGTCTATTTTCACTGGGCTTAAATGAACAGCTTTAATTAAGTCTTTTTTGTCCATCTGATTAATATTGTTATATTAGGTAGTTTTTAATGTGCTTTTTACATGGGAAGCATTTTCCAATTTATTTTAACATTATTTGCATTGATCGGGGGAAACTTAATGCATTGCTTCTTCTTCTGACATATTATTTTTGGTATTATTTTTGTTGATATAATGGGTTATATTGCATTAAGTCCCATGATTATAATCAATGGGACAATTGGTGCATCCCTTTTTCTAGGCATGTTAACAAAATTATAATTTGTTAGTAAATATGTGCCTAGCTATTGTTCATAATAGCTTTGGTGCATATTGCGGTTGTTAATTATATCTCTTTATCATGTTGTCTTAAAATGCTTATGACACCATATATTTGGACATAAAGTCACACTTTTATGCACTTTTTACATTTGTTCTGTATGTTGCAATTAGTCTTGATATTACATGGATGGACTGATATAAAGTATCCAAAAATAACATATATAAAATACATCCATATATATTTTTTATATTGAATGTATGACTTTAACACTTTGAATATTCATATTCATGAGATGTATGATTTGATTGGTTTACTACCCATTTAAAAAGTGGTTTATTAGTTGTGAGTATCTGTGTACCGAGGAAGGCGTTTAGCTGAAACTGGTATGTTTCATTAATAAAAATTAGTTGTATTTATTCTTTCTTTGCCTGTGCTGGCCATTTTTTGGATTTATTAAGTGTTTAAATTGTGAAATCTTAAATGTCAAAACAATACATAGGATGTATTAAATATTAAAAAAGAAGAAACAAAATTATAAAAAAGAAAATGAATAACTATAATAAAGTGCTAAGAACAGAAAAGTGAAAGGAGTTAGAAGAAATCCCTAAAACTCCAAATAACCTAGTCTGGACCATATAAGCAGCAGGACAAAGAAGTGCAGTTATAGAAGCTGACAAACTGAATCAGGGGACAGTCATACTTACAGGAGGACAGTGACTTGGTAATGCTTGAATTTGAAATGCAAATGAGAATACATAGGAGCAAGGAAAGTAGAATTAATTAGCAGAATATTGAGAGAATCAATCTTTTAGAAAACATGATAAAACAGGAATCATCTTTATCATCTATCTTTTTTTTTTATTTTATACATGGGGTCAGGCTGTTGTGTCAACTGTTGCCATTTCTCTCAAATCAATGCCACTCTCCTACCAACAGTCATACCTGACTTTTTAGGTTTTCTCCCACACAGTCCATCCATGTATTTATCGGATGGCCTTGTTTTCTCTAGCTTTCTTATTGTCTGTCCTAAATCTTCTTCACCAGATTTTCTTCTGCTTTTCTGCACATGTATATAAACCACTGTAATTTGTTCTCTTTGACCCTCTCTGCAACTGGAGCTACTTTGTTTTCTGATGGCTACTAATGCCCTAATTTCTTCACCTGTCCCACAGTGTGCATCCTACAACCTATCTTAGGCACTTCATCTCTATCACCTCCAGCTTTGTCAAGTGCTCTGCCTTTACTGCTTAGGTTTCTGTACCGTACAGTTTTCGACACATTATTTTTCATCTTCTTTGGCATTCTTCTGTCATGCACTACTCCTGATTTTCTCTGTCAGTTGGCTACAGCCCCCTGATTCTAGCTTTAACCTCTTCATTCAGACTTCCCTTTTCCTCAGCCACACCTCCCATATACCTAAAGCTGTTAATCTGTTCCACTGATTATCCCTTCTTTCTTAATTCTCAGCTTCTTCTGACTTCTCCCATTTGCTGCTATTACCGCTGTCTTAACTGTACTCCATTTTATCTTGTGTGACTTCAGCTTTGCTTTCCACTCCCCTATCCTTTGCTGAAGTTCTTGCTCAGTTGTATGTAATATCACATTGTCTGCATGAAGCAAATTTGCTGCTATGAGTACCCTTAAGAGCCATTTCACTGTTAGCTCACCTAACATCTTTAACATATTTGTTGTGACCTCATCTGAGCCTGCTGCTTTCGCTGACTTCACTTTTCTTAGTGCTGTTCTTATTACTTCTAAGGTAGGCTCCTCCTCTTCTTTCATAGTAGGCTGTGTCTGGGGCAATACAGCTCCTGTGTTTTTATTTTTTTTTTATCATTCAGAACCTGCTGAAAGTGCTCCTTTCATCTGCATTTGATCTCCTGTGGGATGACGAGCAGGTTGATTCTGGAATCTCTAATGGAGGGTATCTATCTCCTTTATCTTTCTGTCTTTCCTTGCAACCTGATAGAGTTACTTTGTGCCATCAACCGAGTTACTGTTCAGAAGCTGGTAGAGTGCCTCTACCTGGCTTAGATGCATATCTGTCCTACAGTCCTCACACGTGCTGTTTTGAGGTGCTGCTGTACTTCTTCATCTCTGCCTATTTCCACTTCTTCTTCAGCTGCTAGAGCCTGGATGCTTTCTCTCCAGTCAACCGCCAGGTCTTTAACTTAGTTACTGTTGACCTTACAACAGCTGATTGTGGCAGCCAGTGGTTTATGCTGCGGGATGACTGTTTCACTAGGGATGACACTGCAGTCATTGATTCTACCATGCTGCCCTTCCTCACTTGAAGGAAGTCTACCTGAGTTGACCACTCTTGTATGTGATCTTGTGATATACCTCTCAATGAGTTAGGACAAAAAATCTGGACAAAGACTAAAATAATGGGGACAAAGGTGCAGAAATAGGGACAAATTTTAAATAATGCTCTTGTGAACTTAAAAAGTCACCAGAATAACATGGTTTGTGTTGGCATGCATTTTTCCGAGGGATATAAAGTCTGAGACACAAATGTATATCATTATTTGGTGATTTCGATCCTCAGTTATTTGCCAGAAACCACAGATTTTATGAGGAACAGATCAAAACATGAGGCAAAAAAATAGGCATTCTGTGAAACTCTGGACAGCTGAGAGGCATGTCTTGTGACTGTCTCTGTTACTGAAACATGTGTTGGCCACCATCAAGTCATTTGTCAGACAGAATGGCCTCTTCTATATTCTTGCTGCCCCACGCATGACGACCAAGGTAGTCTTCATATTCTGTTCCACTTAGAAGCAATTGCTTTTTCCTCACTATCACATCCCTGCTTTTGAGCATAAGCTGCAATTATGAATAGTGCCCTATCTTTATAATGGAGTCTGACTGACACAAGTCTGTCATTATTTCTACTATCATTCCTCACTATCTTCTGAAGCCTCCCTCTTTCCACAACGATTCTAGTTTGTCCTCCTCCTGTGTAGTAAGACTTTGGACCTTTTCCATCTTGTATCTTGGATGCATGGAATGTCTAGCCTCCTCCTTATCATCATGGTGATCACAGCTGGTAAGTAGACACTGGCCAGTAGGGTCATACTCACTTGGCATAAGCTGGAGTAGGAGAAATCCTCAACCCTCTTATCACCTGCACATACCCACACCCATTTTATGACATTGTTCATCATGCTTAAATCGCTTACATACATTTTAACACTTTTGAGTGTTTAGCCCTGACACAACATTCAGTCTGTGATCTATGTTCTCCTATCTTGGCTAGCTACAACGTGCAGTGTTTTATTTATGTCTTCCTATCTTGGCTAGGCATAATGGGCAGTCTGTGATCACCATTTTCTTATCTTGAGTATAATGCATACTGCAGTTGATGCCATAGCCCTTGGTTTGTACAACTCTTCTCCCAAAAGGGTACCATCAAGTGTCTGTGCTGCTGCCCACAGTTCCATTCTTGGGTGAGATTGAGGTGGAAACACTCAAAATGTTTTTAAGAGTTGTAAGGAACCTCACAGAGAACATGCAAATTCCATACTGCCATTGACCAGAGGTCAGGCTTACACCATTAACATTGTACATGAGAGGTAAAGATCTTAACCATTATGGTAACTGGTCTCTGATAAAACCTGAATACTTATATGAAACTTAGTGACTGCAGACATCCAAGCTGTCCTTTGAAAAGAGACTGATCACTAAAGGAAATTACTAAGAAAAGGAATACTGGAGAGTTGCAAAATTATGAAAGGTGAAACTAAGAATTTAGTATGAAACATTGAACAAATCTTAATGGTGTGATTTACAAAGACTCTATAAACTTACATTTTGCTGTTTTTGGGAGTGCATTCTGATGAACATACTAAGTGTATATTAAAACTGTTGAGAAGCAACACAGTAAAGCTCATAAATCACTTTGACTGTGCTCTGGAGCATTTCTGATGTTTCAGTGAAAAAGGGAACGAAACCTATTTAACCTCACCACAGGTATCAAAAGTATTGTCTATGCAGTGAAGCCATGCTAGCCATAAATGAAGATTCTGATCCTATAACCAGAACAGTGCCCATGAAGAACATTCCTGAACATTTGTGAGATGCCCTACATTTTATTTCAAGATGAAGAAAGGATCCCTGAATCTGAAAAAAGGCAAGAAGGACAAGGAAGGCTTAACCTATCATTTACTTTCTTATTTAAGAATTATTTACACACATACGTATATACATGCATACATACATACATACAAATATTTCAGACATGGGCATTAATATCCTTCTAGGCCGCCACTATACCAAAACAATTGTTCCCATAATAGGTGTCCAGGCTGTTCTTAAAAATATTTAAGCTAGCACTAGCTTCAATGTAATTTAGTAGCCTATTCAATGTATCAGCTGCTTTTCAGAAAATCAATTAGAACAATTCTCATTCCTACAGAATCTTCTACATATATTCTCTAATGATTCTGTGCTACATTTTGATAACCCCAAACATTCCCAGAGGTAGTTGTTTATAAATGTCCTACATACCAGAATAAGGTATTCTCTTAAATATCCATATAAAACATTGTACAAGTTCAGATATTTTAGTCTTTCGTAACAACAAATGTTTACATACATGGATGCCCTTGATATATTTCCACTGTACTCTTTCCAGTTTACTCATTCCTGTTTTCTTATAAAGTTTCCATAGATTCATAAATTAGTACTAGGCTAACTGCCCTTTTGGGCTATTTTAAGCCTAGCCATTTACCCCAATGTGAGAATCAAACCCTGTACCTTGTCTCTGTAAGGTAAACACTTTAACCATTAAGCCAACCTCTCATCCCAAATAAATCTTAGGCTCCACCCATTGGAAGTTGTAGTGCAAACTTCCACAGCTCCAATGGAGGGAATAAGCCAACTTCCCTTTCAATAGTGAGAAACAAATCCTGTACCTTGTGCCAGGAAGGTGAACACCTTTACCATTATGCCAGCCCACACCCCCATCATTCATCATCAAGTTTGGGTGTAATGTAACTAACAAGCAATGACTTTGTCATTTATGATTTCATAAACTTTATAAATCTTTTAATGCAATCTATAGTTTTATAACTATCATTAACCAATTGGTCAATATGAATAAAAAAAGCTGGACCTACCCATAAACCCATGTCCTTAAATGACTGTATGAATGTGCCCAAATGGTCAATTTAGTCAAGTTCATGTAATCAGTTTACTCATTTTCAAGTCATCTGCATACTGACTGTAGAACACCTCAGATGAAAAAGATTGATCTAAAAGATACAATCTAAACAAATATGGGCCTAGGATAGGGACCTGTGGGACACCCTGGGTGTATTCCCAAATTTCCCCTGTCCAATTGCTGTATGATACTTGCTATGTCCTATTTGTAAGCCATGCAGCTATCCATCTTCTCAAGAATACAATACCTAGCTGTTCTAATTTATTGATCAATGTTTTATGTATGACCCTATAAAATGCTGAAGTTAAATCAATATAAATTATATCACAGCACACTTTTTCATTCATAGCTGTTATTATATTGTTATAGATCCTCATGTTGCAGATGGAAATCAATCTGTTTTCAACATATGCATGCTGATATATGGTTTTGAATCGCAACCTTTCCAGTTCTGAAAATAGTTTATCTAATATAACCTTCTCCATTATTTTTCCACAACATGAAAGTAAACTTATAGGTCTGTATGACTCTGTGTTTGTCTCACTCATCTTTCCCTTAAATACAGATTTAACAAGTGCATGCCTCCAATCTTAAGGAATCCCCCATATTTATATGGCCTAGTAAATAACAGATTTAGTGATACTGTAAATTCATGCCAAAGTGTTCTCAGGTCATCCTCCCTGTGCTTTGTTTGAATCCAATTTACATAGCTCTTTTTCAATAAAATCTAATTTAATTTCAGTATATAAGGTTACTTGTATGTCACTAGGACAATGTATCACCCCCTTTGGGGAGCCAAACTGCTCTGGATAAGATTTTGTAAATATATCTATAATCTGTTTTGTCTGAGAAGAAATTTTAGAACCCACACACAGTTTATCAATGTATGTGCCTTTACTCCTTCCACGTCTTATGTACCTATAAAATGGTTTCCTATTATGCTCAATATCTTTACATAAATTTTCTTCAATTTTTTTCTTGATCTTGTCTCACACTATCCCTGGGATTCAATAAACTCCATGCAGGAACAGTGCTATTCCTGCATGGAGTGGTTCATGTCCATGCAGCCACAGCAGCACGACTTGCATATTCATGAAGGCACGCTGCTGTTTAAGCTACGTGGACACGAACCATGAAGGAGCACAGGGGGGCAGATTCAAGTAATGCATGGACACTGAACACTACCCCTGCACTCGGCACTTTCTAATCACGATCCAGCATAATGTTAGAGAATTTCTCTAATATTATGCCAGTATTTCAGTGTCTGTGGACATTGAAATACATATGGCAACATGAAAGCAATGCAGGGGGGTGTGACAGGTTCTGTGACACAACCTCTGCATTATATAAGTGCCATATGACACCTGTGCAACCTGCTAAAGCAGGAAATGTGTACAAAGGCACAAATAATCTGGGATAAAGCCAAGAAAAGGGACATGACCTACAGATTGCCTTCACAAATGTAGAAAGTTGATAGAAAACAGGTCATGCATTAACATGAATTTCCGAAGGATAGAAGTCTGAAAGTCAAATGTATGCCAATATTCCCTGACAGCAATCCATATGGACAAAGGCACAAATAATGGGGGGACTAAACACTTACAATAGGGACGCCACTAAAATATTGCCCTCACAAACCTAGAAAGTTGATAGAAAATAGTATTTGTATTAGCATGAATCTCTGAAAGATAGGAGCCTGAAAGCCAAATGTAGTAATTATTTCACAGTTGAAGCCCTCAATAACTTGTCAGAACACCACAATACTCACTATATAACATAATAATATAATAATGGTATTATATATTTTTTTCTAGGCTAATGAATGTTTAAAAGTAGCTAAGTGGGTGTGTGGGTTATGGCCCTCCCCTTACCATAGCTTAAACAATCCATAGGAGAGAAATACAAATATACAGCTCAGATAGTGTAAAGTTTAGAGTCCCGGCTTTACATTCACAGCTTGAGTACCAAGACAGACAAGTTAGCTTTATATGGGAAAGCCGTGTTAAAATTATTTTTTTAAACTTAAATGACGTAGTAAGTAGTTTTTGTCAACCAGAGTAGTGTAGCTGATGTAAAATGGAAGTGTGAGTGCATATAACATGTGAAGCCACCCATGTATGCACAAGTGTCCTATACAATATAGTCACGCTCCTTGTGAATGTAAGGAAAGCACATAGAGGGATATCATGTAAAGTAAATCATATACACTTAATAAATGAAGTCAGTATTCTGATATATTTAATAAATGAAACGTGAGCAATGCTCACCTATACTTAGCAGGTGTAACCAATGCTAAGACATGAATGCTAAGCAGCAGGTAGCTTTGCTAAGCGGATTTGCGCACTGTTAAACAGTGCTCAACAACTTTCCCTTTAAGCAGTGTTAAAACTGGCTCAGCGGGTTTGCGCACTGCTTAGCAAGCTTTACCTTTTCAAAATGGTCCAATGACAGAAAAGGCTGGGAATACCACAGTATTTAAATGGCACAGCCAGGAATACAGACATAATCTGTTATAGTCCATCTGTGCGATATAATGGCTGGCGTAGGAGAGCGAGTGCCATTCCGGGTGCAATGCTGGAGCATTCAGAATTCCAGGGTCATGGCTGGGCTTCTAGTAAAAAACCATGAGGAGAGATTGCTGCAGGGTCAGTACCACGGCTCCCAATACAAAGTGGAGGCCTGGGACCATCTCGTATGTGACCTCACCAGTGCTATTGGCATACCCTGGACTGGTGAAGAGGTACAGAATCAGTATGCCAACCTCAAGCATAGGAATGGGGCACTCTTGGACCAGTGGATCCAAGATGTATAGGACCAGAATGTTCCAGTAGTATGTAAGTATTACTATTACGTAGTTTGTAGCAAATAGTAGCCTGCGAATGTGATAGACAGATATGCATAATGTGTGTTTTTCTCCCCTACAGCTGCAGCAGAGAGGGCTGTGAACATCGAAGCCCATGATGACAGACTTCTGAGGCTGAGCCAACAGGCTGGTGAGTACAAATTTATTTTGCATTGTATTGTTAAAATAGCTAAGAAGGAGTACATTGCTTACTGTTAGTAGGTATACTGTTACTGTGTGAACTGAATAAATAAAAAAGTTTGACTGATGAATACTGAAGTACAATAAACACCCATAAAAAAAACTGTTGTGTTTATTCTGGTATATTGTTGTGCACATATATAGAATGTATACAGGTTCTTCACAGCAAATATGGCTGTGATAGCATGCATTGACTGAGCTGCATCTGTGAAAAAGCGGTTAGGAGAAACTGTAGATGGTGTATCTGTAAAACGAGATATAAATGAAATGTGACATATATACTGTACTAAGCTCTGAACCTTGAATAGTAATATGTAAAGTATCAAATTGTGCTCCATGTAGCATTGTCTTGTATAAACCTTTGCTTTTCAGACTCTAGTAATCCATAGGAGTAAGGCACAGTAAAATAACTATCTGTCATCCATGCATCAGAGGATTACAAGTTCAGACTCTCTAACCAATAGACTATTAGGCAGAAACCTGTGAAACAAGAAACTGCAGTTTCACAGTAGCACTAGTAGTTAGTGGTCACTGCTACAAATAACCCTGGACACAGATAGGAAACCAGTTGACGTATGCCAGTAGCATACTCACATAACAGCAGTTCAGTGTACCCCTCCTGTGCCAGATATGTAACCCTGACATGTACGAGTCCCATATAGTCATGTACCTAGAGTTGTCACAGTTTGCCTTATACCATTCCAGGCTGACAGGTTAATAGGTATGTTTGTACTACAGAAGCTATGGGGATAGGTAGATGTAACATGAGTGGAGACCCATAGAGTATTGAGCAGCACTGTTGTGGAAAATAGAAGCATAAACAGTTGTTAATGGACTTTTTGTCTATCTTCCCACCCCCACATCTGCATCAATAATTATTACTCATATACTATGGGTATGTTGTGCTCCAAACCTAATGTTGGGACTTGTGTTATATTACTGTTAATATGTTTGATTGCTTGCATGTTAACACACCTTGTTCAAATACCATTGTTGGTGGCCTGTTGCCGTCAATGTTACTGGCATGCTGTTATGATGCATACTGTTGTTCCATTTATGCATGTGTTCTGTTTGCTATGCAACTCTTTCAAATCTGTTTTATGGGGTCAATTGGAACACCTATGCATGCTGTTATAACTAATCTCGAAATGTGTTCTTGACTAACAAACATATTTTGTAAAACCTCAACACCATAGCACATTTGGGAAGGCAGATCTCAGCAGATCCACCTATCCCACCTCATCTGGCCATGCACTGGGCTCCAGCATGTCTGGGACCCTACCTGGATCTCCCTTGTCTGCTGGTTCTGCACCACCTTTGGGTGGAACTGCTGCAGGGGACGGGGCTCCATTGCACCCTGGGAGCTATCATCTGCAGTCAGGTCCAGGGTTTGCTGAGCTCTGATATCAGAGAGCAGCTGTGCCAGGTTGAGGGCCACCTGGTGCACCTTGAGGATCAGACCACCTCTCCTGTGCAGTCCACAGCACAGCCACCTTTGAGACCATGTAGGTGAAGTGGTGACTGCTCATGGGTGGGGATCTCATTCCCACTGTAACCATATGGGGGCACATGGGCTTTGGATTTCCAACCACCCTCCATGTCAAATTGGTTTACCCCCCTCATGTGTCATATACCACCCCTATCTGCTGTCTTGTATGTTTCCTTACACAACCTACCTCCCCAGATGTACCTACAATCCTTCCCCAAAATCCCATTCTCACCTTAAAAAAATGAAAAGGGCATCTGTCCCAAAAAAAATATTACCCCATACATAGCTGTCCATTTTGCACATGTGTTGACTGGACACATGTAATCTGGTCCAATTAGCTTGACAACACATTTCTGTTGTCCTCACCCCTCTCTCTGGGGTTGAGTGTCCAAATTCACCTCCAAATTCTGTACAAATGCACAGCTGTTGCTGTATAAGAAATGGGCAGCTATGGACATTCCCTACTCCCACCCTGTACATCCCTAGCTATCTTTCATATTGTTTTTCCCTCTGTGTGTCCCTTTTTCATCATTTTCCTATCACACCTTTTTCTTTTCTTTTAAAGAAATTAGTGCGGGTGTAAGTGGGAGTAAATGAGTTTGCATGATGCCAAGTGATGCCAACAGAGATTAAGCATCTCTACAGTTAACCATGTGTTGGCATCGCATGCCATCACGCAAACCCATGAAAACCCACTTAAAGCCACTAAAAATGGCTTTATGCACTCAATCTCCATCAGCCACTGTTCTGCCTAGCAACAAAGTAATCTGCCCTGCCAACTCTGAAACCCAGGGCTCTGTACACCATAGTCACAGCAATGTACCACTACACCATTTGAGCTATAGGGATGTCTGATGCTGTTTCAAACATATCATGCAGTAGAGTAATTTAACAGTAGGGAAAAGAGTCTGTAGAATCAGTCAGGTTTTGTATATATACATATACACATGTATATATGTATGGAGATGCATATATAGGTTCATAGGTTCATAGGTGAGTACTAGGCTAATGCACTGGAGCTTTTACAAGCCTAGCTCATAGAATTACCCTGGCATCATGCCACCCAACCTTAGTTCCCAGTGCCTCTGTCGAGTAGAGCC
Source organism: Protopterus annectens (assembly GCF_019279795.1). Taxonomy (NCBI): domain Eukaryota; kingdom Metazoa; phylum Chordata; order Ceratodontiformes; family Protopteridae; genus Protopterus; species Protopterus annectens. The sequence continues at coordinate 1,887,890,123 of NC_056737.1, read as the reverse complement.
ACTGGAGTGATCCCCGGGGTGAATTTTCTATTTCCCATCCACTCACCAAGATTTCTCTTGAAGAGGGCCAGTGAGGTGCTCTGCTTGATGTGGATGGGAAGTCTATTCCATAGCATGGGCAATCTCTGGATTATGAACCTGTCCCTCAAGCATGTTCTGTTGACTGTGGTAATGAGGTTGAGGTCTCTGGAGCATGTGGTGTGGAGGGATTGGGATTTCTTTAGATGTAGCATTTCTAACAGAGCTGGGTCAGACATGGCTTTGTAAGTCAAGCAGAGATCACCTCTAAGTAGAAACTATGAGACAGAGAATAGTTGAAGTTTTTTGAGTCTGTCCATATAGAACAAGTGTTTATGACCTAGGATCCTCTTTATGAGGTACCTTTGTGGCCTCTCCAGTTGTTGCAGGTGTCTAGTGAGGTACATGCCAAATGGGGCATTGTACTCAATGATTGGCCTAATGAGAGAAAAGTAGAGGGAGACAATAACCTCTTTCTTCCTGGATGCAAAACTCTTAGTAATGAGATGTGCCATATAGAAGGACTTTCTGACCACAGTGGCAATGTGGTGGTCAAAAGAGAGGTTGCTGTCAACCTGTGTTCCCAGATCTCTTACAATGCCTTCTGTGCTCAGTGGGCTCCCATTGATGTGGTAATTCAATGGAACCGGGCCAAATGGGGATGATGACACATTTTTTGGCATAGAGCTTAAGGCCATGGTTCTGACACCAGTCGTTGGTCTCAGTCAGACCTTTCCATAGGATGTCAAAATCACTTGGGAGTTAATAATAGCTCCCAACTTGCAATTGTCTGAGAACTTTGTCAGCTAGAGTTCCTTTGTGTTGGCCTGGACTTCAGAGAGGTAGATACCAAACAGGAGAGGAACCAGGACCGAACCCTGTGGGACTCCACTCATGACTGGTCGGCAGTCTGACTTAGAGTCAGCTACTTTCACACTATGAGTTCTATCTGTGAACCAGTTTGCAACCCACCTAGGGATATAGGGGTTGATGCCTAGCTTCGTGAGTTTTTCTATGATTCCTGAGTGGGGAATGGTATCAAAGGCCTTGACCAGATCAAGCTATGCTGTATGTACCACCTTTCCTTCATCCACAACTCTGGTGACTGACTCAAAGAAGTCGACCAAGTTGTGCAGGCATGATCTACCCTTCACAAAACCAAAGTGTGTAGGATCCAGAGTTTGGAGATTCCCTGTATCCTTTTTTATTAGGCCAAGGATGTGTTCTATAGCTTTGCATATAAGACTCATCAGGCTAATGGGGTGATACTTCCCAGGGTCTGTAGTCACTCCTCCTTTGTGGAGAGGGATGATGTATCAGGGCAGCATTTGGTAGGGACAAAGCCTAAGGTGAGGCTGTGATTGAACAGGGCACACAGGTGAGGTGCCAGTTCACTCTGTAGCTCTCGCCAAGAATTATGCCACAGTATAAAGACAAAATGATCAATTTTAACAACTGGCTAAAGTATTGGTGTCATTCAAAGGGGATCCAGTGTCTGTTAGCCTGGGATGACATGCTTGACAAGCCACGTTGCTTCGCTAGGGACGGCTTGCACCTGTCACCCCTGGGTTTTCGAGTACTGGCAAATGCTCTTGCTTCCCCCATAGTCCCTTTTTTAGGCAAGGCTCAAAAGACAAACCCACCTCCACAGACAACACAAAGAAAAAAAAACTAAGGGTAATGCTGCTCAATGCCAGAAGTCTAAACCTTAAGATGCATGCACTCGAGACTCTCCACAGTATGGAGAATATCGATATCTGTGCAGTAACAGAAACCTGGTTCAAGGCTCCTGAGAGCACCCCAGCACTAACAGGTTATACTTCATACCATGCTTTTCAGCCCCAAAACTCGGACTGAACCACAAAAGGAGGGGGGAGTATCCATATTTATCAGAGATACCCACACCTCCAGGTTAGTGGCACTGCATGAAGCATCAGAGATCATCCATGTGCAACTAACAGTGGGCAAAACTGCCTTTCAGTTTGTAGCCTGCTACAGACCACCCTCCCAAACACAGGAACCTCACTCAGCCTTCCTTAGAACACTAGAGAATATGAAGGTCTCTCCAAACACCATTATATTGGGTGACTTCAACTACCCAAACATTGATTGGGAAAACTATTCAAGCCCAAACACCCTCGCCCAACGGTTCCTAGAATTTATAAACTCAAATGGTATGGAACAACTGGTCACCACTCCCACAAGAGAGGAAAACATATTGAATTTGGTCATCACCAACATGGGGTCTCTATGTTCCACACGAGAGGTATAACTCTCATTGGTAAGATCAGACCATAAACTAATCTCACTAACATCCATATTCCGTCCCCACCTTCAGCCAAGGAAACCATGGTGAAGAACTTTTCAAAAGCAAACTTTACACTTCTCAAAACCGAGGTGGAATCCTTCAAAGCTCCCGAGCCAGTGGAAAATACGGCCCAAAACGCATAATCCTTTACAAAAGCATTCTATGGACACCTACAGGAATGCATGGAGCATGCTATCCCAAATAAAACCAAGACTCACTCCTCCAAAGGCAGGAGACCTGTCTGGTGGACCCCGGCTGTAAATAAGCTATACAACAGAAGGAGAAAGCTACTACATGATAGAGCAAAATCCCAAAAAAGGAGGGCGTCTCTGATCAGTACTAGCAAGAAACTATGATCCCTCATAAAATCATCTAAGTCCAGCTTCAAAAGAAAAATTGCACAAGACACTAAAGATAATCACAAGGCCTTCTTTAGTTATGTCAGGAACCTGGGAGGCAACTGCCAGATATGCTCTGAGTTAGTGCAAAATGACAAAAAATACACTGAACCCACAGACATTGCCAACATCCAGGCAGAAAAGTTCAGTGCAACCCCCCCTTCCCCCCAAAAAGAGCAAATGTCTATCCCAATAGAATGTAGCCTTCCTGAGATCACAAATGCACAGGTGAGAGCTGCCTTCTCCAAAGCAAAAAACACAGCATCAATGGGACCAGACGGTGTCCTGGGCTGCATCTTACATGAGCTCCAAGAAGAACTAAACCCTCATATAAAGTCACTGTTCAATCTCAGCCTTACTACAGGATATGTACCCAAGGAATGGCGTACAGCAACAGTGGTCCCACTCCACAAAGGTGGTGCCATGACAGACCCCAGAAACTATCGCCCTATAAGCCTGACTAGCCTGGTCTGCAAAGCTATGGAGCATATCATCATGGAAATCATAAACAAAGATATTGGGAACCTCCAGACACTGGATCCTACCCAATTCGGCTTTGTAAAGGGCAGATCTTGCCTCTTGAACCTGGTCGACTTCTTTGAAACAGTTACCAAAGCCATAGATGAAGGGAAGGTAGTCCACACAGCCTACCTGGACCTCGCAAAAGCCTTCGACACAATACCATACTCGGGCATCATAAATAAGCTCACCAGCTTAAATATCAACCCCTATGTCACAAGATGGGTTGCAAACTTGCTCAGGGATAGAACCCACATGGTCAGAATAGCAGGTGCCATGTCAGTCTCTAAACCAGTTACAAGTGGTGTCCCACAAGGCTCAGTCCTGGGACCTCTCTTGTTCGGTATATATTTCTCCGAGGTACAGGCTAACACGGGTGGACTATGGCTGACCAAGTTTGCAGATGACTGCAAACTGGGTGCCATAATCGACTCTCCGGCTGACACAAGCATCCTCCAAAAGGGTCTCACAGAGACGGATAACTGGTGCCAGAGCCATGGCCTAAAGCATAGTCATCCCCTTTGGGAAAAACAAAGTGCCCACAAATTACCACATAGGTGGTAATCCATTAATTACAGAAGAAGTAATTAGGGACTGTGGGACCCAAGTAGATAGCAATCTCTCCTTTGACAATCACATTGCCAAAGTGGTTAGAAAGACCTTCTATATAGCCCACCTTATCGCGAAAGGGTTCACATCTAGATCAAGAGAGGTCATTGTGCCCCTCTACTCATCACTTATCAGGCCCATAATTGAATACAGTGCCCCATTTGGGATGGACCTTACCCGACACCTGCGGCAACTGGAAAGACCCCAAAAGTACCTCACCAAGAGGATCAAGGGACTCAAACAGATGCCCTATGCAGTTCGACTAAAGAAACTCTAGCTCTACTCAGTTGCGTATCGTCTACTCAGAGGCGATCTGTGTCTGACGTATAAAGCCATGTCCAACCCAAAATTAATGGACATGCTTCACCTCAGGAAATCCAAATCCCTTAGAGCTACACGCTCCAGGGACTTGAACCTCAGCACAGAAATAAATAGGACATGCAGGAGGGACAGATTCATATCCCAGAGGCTCCCCTCACTCTGGAACAAAATCCCAATCCATGTTAGGCAGAGCCCCTCACTGACCCTCTTCAAGAGAAAACTTGACGAGTGGATGGGAGATCGTAAGTTTACCCCTGGGATCTCTTCTGTGTCCCTACTTGACAGAGTTACAGTAAACTAACCTTAAAAGGGCTTCCTTCTGTGACCTACTATACAGAGGCACAGTCAGCTAATCTAAAAGGGTAGTGAAAGCCAAACACTCTCTGGCTAGGCATATAAATGCCCTAGGGCAGATAGTCTAGTATCAACCTATGAACCTATGAACACAGCCAGGGATATTGTCAGGTCCCAAGAAGCTGTATTCTTGGCCTTGGACAGTGCTGTTTTAACCTGTGCAGCAGTAATACTGGGTGTCTGGCAATCTACTGGTATTGTGATTATTCCTTTTGGGTGGGGGGGTAAAGTTTGCACTGAATCTGTCAGCCAGTGTATTGGCAGTATCTGTTGGCTTGCTATAGGAGATAACATTGTGCAGTAGCTCAGAGCAAATCTGGGTATTGCCATGGAGATTCTTTGCATAACTATAGAAGGCCTTGTTGTTGTCTTTACTATCTGCTGCAATTCTGTTTTCATACCTAGCTTTAGAGGATTTGATGAGTGATCTCAACTTTTTGTTGAGGCTGATAAGGGAGTTTTTCCAGTCTTGGTACTTCACCTTATTCCGCATACGTTTCCTCCTTCTGTTGTAGAGTTTGTTTATGGCATGGGACCACCAGATTGGCTTCTTTTTTTTTTGAAGGAGAGTGTCTTGGTTCTATTGGGTATGGTGAGATCCATGCATTTGTGTACGTGTTTGTACAGAGCATTGGTGTATGATTCAGCAGTCATGTAACTATTCTCCATTTGTGAGGGTGACGTGAAGTTAGACAATTTTGTTTTTAGGAGCCCAAAGTTAGCTTTAGAGAAATTTTTCATTGTGGTTACCTTTGCGGGGGGGGGGGGGGGTGCATTTTCAAGGTGATTAGTTTGTGGTCGGATCTAACCAGGGAGGAGTTGACTATTTGTATAGAGACACAGTCGCCCATGTTACTAATGACCAGGTCAAGGATGTTGCTACCTCTAGTGGGGAAAGAACGAGCTGTTCCAGGGCATTGGAATTAATGAATTCTAGGAAACATTGCACGATTGTATTGGTACATGAGTAGTTTCCCAATTAATGGAAGGGTAGTTGAAGTCACCCAGTATGAAAGTGTTAGGTTGGACCCTAATATTCTCCAGGGTGCTTAGGAACATGAAATGTGAGTCTTGGGACATGGTTGGGGATCTACAGTAGGCTACAACCTGAATTGCTGTTTTACCTAGTGTTAGCTGCACTTGAAGTATCTCAGATGCATTATGTTGGGTTACCTGTCTGGAGGTGTGCACACCCTTTATGAATATGGAAACACCACCTCCTTTAGAGCTTAAAGTCCAAGTTTTGAAGCTGAAAGTTGTGGAATGCGTTACAACCTGGTAGTGCAGGAGTGCTTTCGACTGCCTTGAACTAGGTCTCCGTTGCAGCACAAATGTCGATGTTCTCCCTCCAGTACAACTCTTTTGAGTGTGTACCTTTAACTCCTAGTGGGTGTGGACTGAGCCTTTAAAAATTAAGTTATCACCTTACAATTCTAACAAATACTCACTGACAAAAGACATCAAGTTTAAAACTCGAAAAACAAAAATTTCAGGTAGTGGCTGACCGGCACTTGCAAACTGCTTCTGCTTCGGACTCCTTCTCAGCAAGAAAAACTGGGGTAATGGTGTTAGCTGCATGTTTTATACCCCTGATGAACTGATGTCATGGAAGAGGTGACAGTATCCGATGCAGAAATCCCAAGACTCTGGTATTCGGGCCGACTGAGGGCTACCTGCAGGCAGATAACCCAGGTGTGATGACTGCAACAGCGAAACACGAAGAACATCCTATATATATACCTTACATCTTGGAGAGAGAGAGACAGACAGACAGACAAACAAACAAGAAAACAAACAAACCAACCGACACAAATCAGAATCAAATCAACTATACTTGGAAAATGAAAAGGTATGTCAAACAAGTAAGCATGTAATGGAATGCAGTAAGGGGTATGTAATAATAGGAAATAGGAACTTCAATAAATATGTCTCATCAAGACTTGCTGTACTGATATATTGCTGATCAGATCCTATGGCCATAGCATCTGGGTCTTTCTGCAGTGACATAGATCACAGCTCAGGCCCCTGAGTCACCCCATGAAAGGATGGCTCACATATGACTACTACTGGAGTGTGTGTAGAACAATACTGACTTTGCACTACTAGGCCAGCTAGTGAGATGTCGTAGATATCCATACGTTAATTGTGAATACAACTATGATATACATGTTTGTTTCAGAAATGTGAGAGACCTATGCAAAGTATTTGCATAGTAAACTATGTTGCTGATATGTGTGTTCAACTGCATGTGATATACTGAGCTCATACAATTCAACTGTCCAGTGTTAGGCACACTGACCATATGTGTGCCTCATATTTGTAATCATTTACTTATAGAGTTGTGTTATGTCTGGCAAATCATTGGCAACCTGTGAAGACTGACATTACATCTGCTTCTCTTTCTTTTGGCAGTTCCCGTTATGGGTCACCAGAGAGGATCATTTGTCTCCATTTCTTCCTGTCCTCTGCATCTTGATCTGTCACACCAACCACCTACATGTCCTCTCTCACCACATCCAGAAACTTTATCTTAGACCTTCCAGTTTTCCTCTTACTTGGCAGCTTCAGCCTTACCATCTTTTTCCCAATATACTCAGCATCCCTCCTCAGCACATGTGAAAACCAACATAATCCCACCTCTCTGGCTTTGTCTCCAAACCATCCAATCTGGGCTGACCCTTTAATATATATATTCCTAATCCTGTCCACCCTTGTCACACCCAGTGCAAATCTTAATATCTTCAACTCTGCCACATCCAGCTCTGACTCATGCCTTTATGTCAGTTCCACTGTCTCCAAACATATAACATAGCTGGTCTCAGTACCCTCTTGTAGACCTTCCCTTTCACTCTTAATGGTACTCATCTGTCACAAATCACTCCTGACACTCTTCTCCATCCCCCCATCCTGCCTGTACTCTCTTCTTCACCTCTCCCCTACACTACACTCATCATTACTCTGAACTGTTGATCCCAAGTATTTAAACTCATCCACCTTTGCATCCTCACCATTCCTCTATCCTCCCACCCATTCACACACATATATTCTATCTTAGTCCTGCTGACCTTCATTGCTCCCCTCTCTAGAGCATATCTCCACCTCTCCAGGGTCTCCTCAACCTGTTCCCTACTCTCACTACAGATTACAATGTCATCTGCAAATATCACAGTCAACGGGGACTCCTGTCCGATCTTGTCTGTCAACCTGTCCATCACCACTGCAAATAAGAAAGGGCTCAGAACTGATCCCTGATGTAATCCGTTTTCCACCTTAAACACATCTGCACTCCCACCGCAGAACTCTCCACTATCACACTACCCTTGCACATATCATGTAGCAATCTTACATATTTCTCCACCACTCCTGACTTCCTCAACCAATAGCACAACTCCTCTCTAGGCACCCTGTCATATGCTTTCTTTAAGTCCACAAAGACACAATGCAACTCCTTACGACCTTCTCTGTACTTCTCCATCAACAGTTTCAGAGCAAACATCGCATGTGTAGAGCTTTTTTCTGGCATGAAACCATACTGCTGATCACTAATCACCACATCCCTTCTTAACCTAGCTTCCACTATCCTTTCCCATAACTTCATGCTGTGACTGATCAATGTTATCCCTCTGTTGTTACTACAGCTCTGCACATCACCCTTATTCTTATAATCGGTATGCAAACACTTTATTACCACACCTCATGCATGCTTTCACTTTCCAAGATTTCATTAAACTATCTGGTTAAAAACTCCACTGCCATTTCTCCTAAACACCTCCATGCTTCCACAGGTATGTCATCTGAACCAACAGCCTTTCCATTCTTTATCCTCTTCATAACTATCCTTACTTCCTGCTTGCTAATCCATTGTACTTCCTGATTCACTATACCCACATCATCTAATTGGAAAGTACTCTTTCCATCTGCTCAACACACTGTCCTCATTTGTGAGTACATTTCCCTCATTATCCTTTATTACTCATATCTGCTGCACATCTTTTCTAGCTTGTTCTCTCTGTCTATACATTTGGTACAGGTCCTTTTCTCCATCCTTAGTGTCCAACCCTTCGTACAACTCTTCATACACCTCATCCTTAGCCTTTTCCACCTCTCTCTTTGCCATGCACCTCATCTCCTTATACTCCTGTCTACTTTCTTCATCTCTCTGACAATCCCACTTCTTCTTCGCCAACCTCTTTCTCAGTATACTTTCCTGTACTTCCTCATTCCACCACCAGGTCTCCTTGTCCTCATTCCTCTGTCCAGATGTTACACCAAGCACCTTTCTAGTCATTTCCCTTACTAGTTCTGCTGTAGTTACTGAGATATTTGGTAACTCTTCACTGCCACCCATTGCCTGTCTTAACTCTTCCCTGAACTCAACCTCACAATCACCCTTTTTCAGTTTCCACCATTTGATCTTTGGTGCTGCCCTCACACTCCTCCTCCTCTTCTTGATCACTAAAGTCATCCCACAGACCAACATTCTATGCTGCCTAAGTACACTTTCCCCTGTCACCACTTCACAGTCTCCAATCTCCTTCAAACTGGCTTTCCTGCATAGGATATACTCCACCTGTGTGCATCTTCCTCCACTCTTGTATGTCACCCTATGCTCCTCTGTCTTGTTAAAATACATATTCACCACAGCCATTTCCATCCTTTTTGCAAAATCCACTGCCACCTCACCTTCTGTATTCCTTTGCTTAACACCATACCTACCCATCACTTCTGCATCCCCTCTGTTCCCTTCAATAACATGCCCATTGAAATCTGCTCCAATCACCACTCTCTCACCCTTGAGTACAGTCATCACCACTTCATCCAACTCACTTTCATCCATCGCACACCCAACTTGCGGAGCATATGCACTAACAACATTCATTATAACACCATCAATTTTCATCTTCAAAAACATCACTCTAACCGACACTCTTTTCACCTCCAAAAACACTCTTGGCATACTGTTCCTTCAGGATAACCCCTACACAATTTCTCCTCCCATCCACAACATGACAGAACAATTTGGACCCCCCCTCATATACACCTAGCCTTACCCCTTCAAACTGGTTTCTTGCACACCTCTTCCTTCTGTCCATCATATCAGCTAGCTCTGTCCCCATACCAATTATACTGCCAACATTAAAAGTTCCTACCCTCACTACCACAAACCTAGCCTTTCTCCTCTCTTCCTGCCATATGAGTGTCAGGCATCCTCCAGGGTATGTCTGTGAATGCAAAGGCTACTGTGCTATCAAATGACTTAAGTGTGTTACAGCAATATTAAGAAAGTGTCACTAATTTTGGCCCATCACCCCCAAAGTATGTGTGACATCCTCCAGATGTCCTGCTTTAACAGGTTGAGAGGAATGACTGAACAGCAAGAGTGTATATACAGTGTGCCATACTGACATAGAACAGAAATGTATATCAGGTATTACCTATGCAGGTATGTATGAGTAGGTGTACCTGGCTGCCTCATAACAACAGACATGGGATGCAAAACGTCAGGTAAATATGGTGCACATATTGTACTCGTGTGTAATCTTAATTTCTGTGCATCCAACAAAGTTATATTTCTACAGCTACTGGTTGTTGCATTGCCATGACACAGACATAGTTACTAGAATAAACATGATTATCAGGTTGAAATTGGAGAGGTGTCCAACTGTGTTATGACCTTGCGTCCATGCCTACTACAAACAGCTATATGACCACCTACATAGTTGTATGGACTCAGCAATACCTTACTTGTAAAACCTGTCTCCACCAAAGTAGAGTAATCCCATTTTCTGGACAGCAGCAATACACAAACCACATAATTGGTTACTATATCAGCTGTATGGGGCAAAGTAGTAGCAGGCACCAACTTGACAGCAAATCAACCTTTGTCTGAATAAGCATATAAGGTCACACGTGGATTACTGTAAGGCTAACTATGAGTACAAATTTTTCACATACACCAAGGCCAATCACAAGGCGTCTTCACATATGTCTGCAATCTCAGAGGCAACAACCCAACCCACCTTGTAATGGTGGTCAATCACACCACATATACATACAACATTGCTATAGCCAACCTGCTGCAGACAGGTTTAGGGCAAACATCATCACCCTGACTCACCATCAGTATAGGTGGATATGCACAGCACCCGCACCCCTCCCCTCACCATCAGGGAGCAGGTGCATACTGCCTAATCAAAGTCAACAAAATCAAGTCTCCATGGACCTGATAAAATTCCTGCCTGCATCCTACATGAACTCAGGCATATGCTTCCAGCTCCATTACTCACTGTATGCAAGCAAATCCTGAGCACCATTGACATCCCATCTGCAAGGAAGATGGCCACTCTCATCCCTCTACACAAACATGAATGATGAATGGTGGTTTATGCAATGTACTGGTCCTCATTGGGGGAAACATGACACATTAGGGCCAGGAGTGCAATGCAAGTTCACACTATGCTGACAGGGGTATGATGTGGTTGTAAGTGGCGGATAATGATAGGCAATATTGATGTGCTGGATCTGTAAATAACTCTTGGCAATATCTGAGGTCATGTGATGTGTTTCCCTTTTTATGTCTTCCAGGTGGCATGCAGCGACAGCCAGCATATACTGCAGATGAGAATGCAGCTATCACAGATGCCATAATCTAGCACCACACGGTGATGTTCGGCCATAGGCGACAAAATCTGCAAGACCAATCTGCCCTGTGGGACAACCTTGTCCACAGAGTTTACACCTTGGGTCACCATGGTGCACATATGATCAGGTCAGGCATCGGGTAACTGACCTGCTACATTGTGCCCAGCAAAGAGCTGCTGCCATGCCCAGGGACCATACTGCTACAGGTGGGAGTCCAGCCACTCAGGCCCCACTTACAGCAACAGAGGAGCTCCTTGACTACCTTGGGACAGCCCCTACACAACAGACAACACAAGAAACACAAGTCGTGGAGGTAGGTGGCACTCAGGCAACAGTCGAGGAGTGTCCAGGTAAGGCCACAATGCACATCAATTTAATCATGTAGCAGTTATACTGTCTTCTATAGAGTATCTAGATGCATATGTCAGTTCAAACTGCATTTGTAGGTGGGGTTTAGTAATGCACACAAGTGCACATCTATGGTGAAGGACAGCAAATTGAGTACTATCAGAGCTTGTACTCTACCTGTGCAGAAAAGTAACATTCATCTTGTACCAATGCCAAATATGAGTCTACTGACAATACATCTGCCCCACAACTACATAGGTACCTCTGGCCTGGATGTGGGACAGCAGCCTGAAGCCAGTGAGTATGGTATTTTCCTTGTTGTGGCTCACCAGTACCCCAGGCATGTTAAGGTCATGCATTTCACTATGCACACAACTGTTACTCTCAGCCATTTTGCAATATCTGCATGCTTACCTGTGGTGGGGGTTAACTGCATTACATCACAGTGGTCAACACAGTGGCCTATTTTCATGAGATGTCAAATATCTGTAGCATGCCTCACAACCTGTTATTCCAAGAAATCTGGACAAAGACTGACAAAATGATGGGACAAAGGCTCAAAACTAGGGACATATTTCATAAATTACTGTTATACAGTGCACATAAATGGTGTACACACACCTGTTAGAATGCCAGCTATTTGTGATATAAAAAATGAGAGCACAATAAAACATTTCCAAACCCTTCCAACCTTTCATGTGACCTATAACTTCTACAATTCAATTCTAAAACAAACAAATCTGTTAGGGAAACAATTATGACACATAAAAACATACAAGAAGCTAGATGCATACGTGTACACAGGCTGAAGCTAATACTGTGTTGAAGCAGCTTTCGATATAATTACAGGATTACATCTCCTTGGGTACACACCTGCCATCAATTACAAAGACTCTTTGATTAACAGCAAATAATGATTAGTTGTCCTACCAGGATTATCATAAAATGTACTCAGTTGGCTGCTACAGCAACAGCCATAGTTCGCATACAGCTTATGAAGCAGCAAAGGGATCTCATTTATGAAAGGTATCAACCCAGAGAAGGTATACACACATTTCCTTAGCATTGCATATACCATGGAACACAGTGAAAACAGTCATCAGATGGTGGTGAAAATATGGGGCAACAGTGATCTTGCAAAGAACTGGACATCCCTCCAAATATGTGGAAAAGACAAGACCCAAACTGGTCAGGGAGTCTGCCAGGAGACCTACAGCAACACTACAGGAGTCACAGGAATCTCTGGCAAGTACTGGTTGTGTACTACATGTGACAACAATATCCCGTATTCTCCACATGTTTGGCCTATGGGGTAGATTTGGAAGATGGAAGCCTTCTCACATATCGAACAACATCCAGGTCTGGTGAATTTCTCAAGAAAAAATACATCAGGTCTCCCAAAAGCATGTGGGGAAATGTGTTATGGTGTAATGAGACCAAGGTTGCACTTTTTGGCCACAATACCAAAAAGTTTGTTTGGCACGGTAACAACACTGTGCATCACCAAAAGAACGCCATCCCCATGGCGAAGCATGGTGATGGAAGTGTCCTGCTTTGGGGTTGCTGTTCATAAGCTGGAAGTAGGCCTTTAGCCAAGGTGGAGTTAATTAGGAATAGTTTAAAATACCAGTCCCTTTTGGCCCAAAATCTTCATGTGTCTGCTAGAAAGCTATGGATGGAGAGGAATTACACCTTTCCATATGACAATGACCCATACCATACATCAAAATCCAAAAAAGAATGTCTTCACCAGAAGACAGTCAACATTTTGGAATGGCCCAGCTACAGTCCACACCTACATCCATTAGAAAATCTGTGGGGTGCCCTGAAGAGGTCTGTGAAGAAGAGATGCCCTCACAATCTGACAGGGTTGGAGGGCTTCTGTAAGGGAGAGTGTACAAATATTGCTAGGTCAAGATGTGCCATGCTGATACACACCTTCCCAAGAGGACTGACTGCTGTTACGAAATCAAAAGGTGCTTTAGCAAAGTATTAGTTTAAGGGTGTGCACAGTCATGCAACCAGCCTATTGTATGTATTTCAACTTCTATGTGTTACCCTAATCGATGTGTTTGTTCTTCAATTGGATTGCACAGGTTATAGGTCACATTAAAGGTGGGAAATGTTATCACATTATTTCTATGGTCTCATGTTATATATCAGACAAACCTGGCATGTTAACAGGGGTGTCTACACTTATAATATCCACTATAAGCTTAGAAGGTTGTTAGTGTACTGCAGGTTTTGAAGTGTGAAACTCAAAATATGTCATTAATTAGTGACATCAGTCCTCATATCATTCCAGTAATGTGTCAGACAAACACAGGATTTATGACAAACAGACCAGAAATTTGAGCCACACATGTAGACATTCAGCGACACTCTGCACAGTCGAAAGGTATGTTCTGTAGGAGTTGCCACTGTTCTATACAGGTGAACAGCAATTGTGTGTACATGGGTGCAGTTTGTGCTACTTGAAGGCCCATCACCTACTAACCCTACTCACGTATCACAGAGGTGTATATAAGTAGTAACATTAAGTGGAAAGAGCTGCACTGCATGATATTGAGGGCCGTTCTAGGGTGTGTTCGTAGTGGTCTGACTGTGTTGTGAATGTCAAAATAGTTGGCTATTTTGAGGTCTATGTAATGCTTGTTTGCCACCTCACCTGTATGCATGTGCATGTGTGTGCATGTGTGTGTGCGTGCACATGTGTGTGAGTAACAGCAGACATTATAGTGCAGGTATTAATTTACATATGTTGTCTTCCCTCCACAAGTGGTCATGGTGGTAGTGGTCCCTCCCGCTCAGAATCTGATGTCAGTGTCTCTGCAGACCCTGACAATGATGATGGTCATAGTTAGGAACAGGTGGGGTTGTAGGGGCAGAATCTGTGCTATTGGTTGGCATCCCACAATCATCCACAATGTCCCTGCACACAGTCACAATTCCAACACATGCCCCGTCCCCAGCAGCCACAGATGATGGGCAGTTGTCAAGTGCTGGCATGGAACAGGCTACTGTGGTGACTATGGCAGGTGTGAGTGTAGACACTGGCCATAGCCAGACTGCAGGTGAGGCCCACACAGGCGGATAGACAAGGGTGCTCACAGGAGGTCTGCTGCTCATCAAGCCACTGTCGCAAGTGCCACAGCAGATGTCACCAGATGCATGTTTTGGGCTGTCATGAATACACAGGCATGTAGTGAATGCAACACCAGACAAATGCTCAGGGTGTTGGATGCAATACTTCCTGATTTATGTGGCAACATACATGACCTTGTTGAGGCCACACTCCAAAATATTGAGGTCATGAATAGATGGTGGGGTGAGACCTTGCCAATCCCCGACCATGGCATGTCTGTGCTAGAGCATGTGGTGGAAGATGGGCATTGGACAAATGGATGTAGGTCAGCACCTTCACACTCCTGTAGTGGCAGTGAAAACCAGAACTACCAAAGGTGGTTGCTGTCCACATCACAATGGAGCAGTCCATGGGCATGTGGTCCTGGCTGGTCCCATCAGAGACACGGATCCAGCAGACAGCAGTCACCATCAGGAAGAAGTACTGAATCTGGTCTTAGGCCTGGTGGTGCCAGTGAGACCCCTGGCAGGACCAGTTCTCGTGTCCATGACCAGAGATGGTGAACTAGAAACCCTGCCATGTACGGTTCACAGCTGTCCAACATACCCCTGTGTGGCGTGACTGAGTGCATACATACACAAATACATCTGTATCACAGGGAGGTGACTTCCAGACACACACAGCACCTCTGCACAGCCCATCTATAGTATACCCCTCCAAACACAACACACATGATTAACCACTATCATTTACCCTTCTCTTACCTCACTATCCTTAACCGCTTTTTAACAAGGCACCTCGCCTTTGTAACTGACCTATGTTTTTTTTTATATGCTGCTGTTGTTTTTTTTTCCCAAGATGTGATGTATCTTTATATTGTATTTAGAACTCAACTATCTTCCTTTTTTTGCATTAACAATGTTCATATGTCTGTTATGTACTTGGAGCTTTTCTCCCCGGGCCTCCACTGAAAATGGACATGTATCCAGTCGGACTCTCCCGGTTAACAAATGTAAAATAAAATAAAAAAAATAAAAATAAATGTCAACCATATGGCACAGCCTAGGCTTCTGGTAAACCCACACAACACTCTGTGCAGATAATGATACCTGTGCCACAGCCCTGTCATCCATACCATTGATGCAGGGACTTGCTAATATGGTTTTGTTGCACAGGGTAAATATAGTGCAGTGTAGCTATGCAGTACTTTGTAAGGTGCTGTCTGCATGCATTTGTTATGGGTACACATAAAGGTGTATGTACCTTATTAGCTATGATGCATTTTCTCTGTTAGTGCCACTGACTGAATGTAGTCTGACATGCTGTATTCTGTTTGTGTTCCAGGTGTCTGTGTGTCTGCATGTTGTGGCCCTGCAGACATTAGCAACATGGAGTATGGCAGAGTGGAAATACACTGACCATTTCATAGCCAAGGTGCAGCTTTATATGTACGTTTACCAGGTGTGTATGCATGCAACAGTATGTGATGGACACTGTTGTCAGACAGTGTGACCATGCATACATACCCCTTGTCACAGACAGGTAGCCCTCAGACATGTCACTTCAGTGTTGTGTAGTGCCGCACACTCATACATACAGAAAAGGTTACTGGAGTACTGTCAGCAGGTCCCTCACAAGCTTAGCCAATAGATTAACCACAACAGATTCACCTATCAACACTTGTTGCCCCTGCCATTTCTTTCCCATTCACTCAACCCTGATGCAGTTGGTGAGGGCATGCATGGTACTTTGTATGGCAGGTTTGTGTTTTGTATTCCTGAGTTCACAGGGTGGAACAGGGAGACAAAAATGGTATATCCTTTGCATATACCCAGTAAAGACTGACATAGGGGATGTGCATACAGTAACACAAACGCTAAAAATAACAAGAAACAGCAAAGCAGCAAGACCAGTAAATATTCCAAAATGACAAAGGATTCAGCTCCCAAAAAGTTTATTGTTGTATGTCTTGTCTTAGCGCCTCATCCATTACAGCCTTCAAAGAGTACAAAATTATCAAAAAACACTCCCCTATTTATACATCAAACAATCATTTAATTCACTTAAAATAACAATCAATAAAGCAATTAAGCATACATTTTAAACAAATTAAAGCAAACTTCTCCAATTAACTTCTCTGTTGCAACAAATTAGCATCACCATTCTATTTTGGAAGAAGTATTTATTAAGAAGGGGGATGAGAGATTAATTAAAAGTGTTTTAACTTATAAGGAAACTGTATTTATATTAAAGTTTGACACACAGACACCAAGAGGTTTGAACAGAGAAGTTAATTGGAGAAGTTTGCTTTAATTTGTTTAAAATGTATGCTTAATTGCTTTATTGATTGTTATTTTAAGTGAATCAAATGATTGTTTGATGTATAAATAGGGGAGTATTTTTTGATATTTTTGTACTCTTTGCAGGCTGCAATGGCCGAGGCGCTAAGACAAGACATACAACAATAAACTTTTTGGGAGCTGAATCCTTTGTCGTTTTGGAGTAACACAAACACTGTTGGCAACAGACGGATTAGTAAACCTACATATCCACTTTAATGTACTATAGTGCTACATACACATGACATGCCCCACATAGGTTATACATGTGGGACATAACCCACTACCTCTTACAAAATATAATGTTATAAATGCCTTCATAGTTGGTGAGATAACCCACCAGAAATAGCAACTAGAGTCATCTATTGGTTCTACAAGCCTGGACAAGTGATAGAGTAACAGACATTATATCAGCATGATGTTTCAGTCAGGTATGATATCTGATACTGGCATGTATGTCCCTACAGTAACTGTGACCTATTTGGCAACAATATCACATCCATGGCCATTGTTAGCGGACACAGACAGCATATAGATTGCAGACATCTAGATATCCCATAGAGATAGAGATGACTGGTATGGCCTGTAGAATTGTTTAACATGCTGCATGTGAGGCAGATGCCATTAACACAATATATAAAGTAAGGCCATCGGGAGGTAGTAAACAGGTGTGGTTGGTACACACATCAAAATGGTACAACTCACACAGGATATGCTTCTCACCCAAATGCACACAGTTGCTGTTATTGAGATTAGAATCCCTGCTTATCTAGTTATTTCTATTATAGTGTAACACAGTTATCAGACATACCACAAAGCTTATATGATTTCACCTTGTCCCAAGGTACTTCTAAGGTGAATGTCATCAGCAGGCTTTGTAAAGTAGGGTGATGGGAAGTGTACAAGGTGGTACACAACTCAAAATGGTATAACCCACACAGAATATGATTCTCAACCCAAAAACACACACACAGTTGCCAGTATTAAGATTAGAACCCC
Organism: Protopterus annectens; assembly: GCF_019279795.1. Classification (NCBI taxonomy): domain Eukaryota; kingdom Metazoa; phylum Chordata; order Ceratodontiformes; family Protopteridae; genus Protopterus; species Protopterus annectens. The sequence continues at coordinate 1,887,872,183 of NC_056737.1, read as the reverse complement.
TACCTATCTAGTTATTTCTACTACAGTGTTATACAGTTATCAGATGCACCACAGAGCTTATTTGATTTCACCTTGTCCCAAGGTACTTCTAAGGTGAATGACATCAACAAGCCTTGTAAAGTAGGGTGATGGGAAGTGTACAGGGTGGTACACAACACAAAATGGTATAACCCACACCTGATATGGTTCTCACCCAAACACGCACACACTTACTTGCCAGTATTGAGATTAGAACCCCTGCCTATCTAGTGTTTTGTGCTATAGTTTTGTGCAGTTATGGTATGTGCTACAGAGCTTACTGGGCTGACAAATGGCCAAAGGTGCTGATAAGGGGAATGACATCAGTAGGACAGATAAAGAAGGGCACTGGGTGGGAAACTTATCAAAATACTTTTTCCTACAATCATACACACTTATACACACATTTGCCGGTCTGAGAGTAAAACCCCTGCCTGTCTAGTGATTTGTATTATAGTTTTACAAAGTTATCGCATATGCTACAGAGCGTACTGGGCTGATAACTGGCCAAAGGTGCTGATAAGGGGAATGACATTAGCAGGACTGATAAAGTAGGGCACTGGGTGGGAAACCTATCAAATACAAGAGAACAAAAACCAAGGATGCACCAACAGCTATGTAGAAATCCAAAATTTATCAGCAAACAAATCCAAAACGACAACAGCCAACAATATATTCCACTTTTTATTGACAGGAACAGAATAAAATAGTAAGCGCTTTCACATCCTATGATGCTTCTTCAGACTTCAATAACATTCAGTGAAAAGCCACTCTTTAAATACAGCTTCTTTGCACAGCTTAATCACATAGCAAGCAATTACCTATTCATGTTTAAAGTGCCTGTGCCTAAAGAATTCAGTAGTACTTTAAAAGTTGATCACTTAACCCAGCATTATGTGCATAACAAAGTGCAGTTGAAATAACTTTATAAAAGTGTTGTTTCAGCATTATTCATAAAACACATATAAGCCACTCTTTAGATGCAGCTTCTTTGCACAACATAATCTCATGTCAAGCAGTTGACTAATCATATTTAAAGTGCCTGTGCCTAAAGAATTCAATGGTGCTTTAAAAGTTAGTCACTCAGTACAATATTATATGCATAACATAATGAAAATGTTATTTCAACAAGTGTGTTTCATCCTTTGAAGTCTTCTTCTGAAAACTCCATTGAACTTATTGACCAAGTTTATAAAGTTTTGTCTATATAAATTAGCTTATTAAAAATATATAAAAAAATAAAATACAAAAAACTATGATGTCTAGTGAAAAATATATATGCCATTTTTAAAATTTCTCACTAAAAAAACATATAAAAAATCAATGTTTTTTAGCAAGCTTATTGTGTCCATATACAAAGCTTCAGTGTTTAAGTGGTCTGGCTGCTAGGAATGGTTTTAGTGAGATCTTCTCATTTAGACCATGTTTATGAGCTTGCAGCCTAAGAATCCACTTGTTTTCTACTTCCTCTGTTCTAATTTTGGGGTTCCCCAACCTACTTGTCCTATTCACTTTTTCCAACACCCTAAATCTAAAACAATGCGTTAGACCATTTTCTATTACATGTCGTGTCAGTGCATTGGTGGTATTTTCCTTGTTTATAGCGTAGATGTGCTCTCTTATGCGTTCACGTAACGTTCTGTTTATTTTTCCAACATAGAACGTTTTGCATAACTGACATTGTGCCAAACAGACCACATCTGTGGTTTTGCAATTGGCAAAGCCTTTAAATCTATATGTATGCCCTGTATAAGGGTGTATGAAAGTTGTTTCTTCCGCTATGTATTTACATTGATTGCATGCATTGCAGGGAAAAGTGCCTTCCTGCGATGTCAAAGTAGGGCCCCTATGCATTTGTTCATAGCATAGAAGCCTATTCAATGATTTCATGTTTCTATAACCTATGTTCGGCTTCTCGCTCACTAAGTTCCTAATTTTATCATCAGCTTTCAATAATCTCAAATTGTCCTCCAAAATTTGTTTTATATGTGTGTTTCTATTGGTGAAAGGAATTACTAACCTATTTTTGGTTTCAGTATTGCTAGTGGTATTCTCATACCTAAAATCATTGTCCCTGTTAAAAAACGGGGTACCTTTACCGGCTCTATGTATATTGCCCGTCTTAATGGCTTTCTGCACCTCAGTTTTTTTGTATGCTCTAGAGACAAAGTTATCTAGCAGTCTACTTTGCTGCTGATGGTAAGTTGTGTCTTGCGTGGTTAGTCTCGATGCTCTAAGGACTTGGTTCTGTACTATGTTGGAATGTATATGTCTGGGATGAATGCTGTTTCGATGTAGAAGGCTATTCTTCCAACAGGACTTCCTATGTAAATCTGTATCAATCCCATTGTTGCCCTTAGTTAACATTACATCCAAAAATTCTATCATCTGATGTGAATATGAACATTCAAAAATCAAGAAATTGGTTGTGCCATTGATATATTCAACAAATTCCATCAGCTGTTGTTCAGTTCTCCCCCATACAATAAAAACATCATCCACAAAATTATTGTAGTGTTTGAGACAATGGACATATATCAAATTCTTTAGTACATATGTTGTTATAAACACACACACACACACACACACACACACACACACACACACACACACACACACACACACACACACACACACACAGGTGATGTGATATTATAAACACAACCTCAGTACTATTACACAATGGGGCTCACCTTTTATGCTGGCACATGCAACTGTTTACAACTGGTATGCCACTGTCCACAGCAGGACATCACTGTATACCATTCAGGGTATCCATGTTTCTGCCTCAATATGTCTGTGCCATCCTGTGTGTGTCTCTTTCTCTATCTCTCTCTATCACTGTCTCTTACTTCCCCACATCTATGTGTGTATATGCTTGACATATGTTATCATTTGCCTATATATATGGCTGTGTATCACATGCAACAGATGCAGCTATATCACATATGGACCACCTACAGCTAGCTGACGGTAATCCTGTCTGATGTGTGTGGGCAGTTAAGGTGTACATAGCTGTCTGTATGAACAGACATATATACACAATACAGTCATATAGTCCGATGTGGGTTCTAACATGTCCTGTGATTCTCTAAGTGTAGGAGCATGCCCAGTGTGACCTTCTATAGTTAGAGTGGGGCTCCATTCCAAAGAGGAGGACAAAGGACTCTCCTCAGGGTACTGAGTTTGTTTATCAGACATTTTCTGACATATCTATAGTCTGACACTGCAATGTATTGTGTCATTACCTAGTGCCAGACATCCTCAGATCATCAAAGTGCTTTACCAGAGAAATACTAGTTGTATGATGCATAGACCAATATTATGGACAGCTATGTACATTCTTGCCCAACAAGGCCAGTTGCGAGGTGTGGCTACAGCCAGTTGAGTGATGATGCGCTGTGTAAACAGTCCAGCAACTTGGTGATATACTGGCTGGGGATCTCCTGCTTGTGTGGCATTCTTCTAACCTCAGATGTCATATTGTGTGTCCATACCTCTCACCTGTACATTTTATGGCAGATTGTCCAGGTGTTTGGCTAGAAGTTTCATCCTATGTAAACTTGTTTTTTATGGCAAGTTAGTTATATAATTGAAGAGTGATGTTACAAAATAATGAGAGGCATTACTGTTTCAGACTACCTAAGCTTCAGACAATTCCCGCTACTGCAAACCCCTCACCCTTCCAACTTTCTCAGTATGTTATGGTAATATTTACAACACATGCCTATCATTGTGCCTTTGCTCCACTTTTATTTCTGCCCATGTCCAGAAGTCTTTCTGTCAGAGGTTGAGAGTTATGGGTTTGGTTACAGAGTGCATTCTACTGTGCAGGCATGTCCATTATATGCAAAAGCAAACATAAAAAAAAGAATTATTGAAAATAACCACTGGAAGCAGTACCAAAAAGCATTATGTTCACAAAAGCCTTAGCACCTCGGCTACACAGCCTTCAAGAAGTCCATTATATGTGTAGTATATTTCACATAGCACTGTGACTTCCAGGTATGTCAGTAGCAGTGCAGTAGGTGTCACACTGACATGTATAACAGTTGGCACTGCAGTTATCTGCACATGGTCCTGTCAGAGACAGCACTGTACATAGGGCACTACAAGACAACTGTTAGGAGAATGTGCTGGCCAGATCCTGACAGTATTAACCACACATACACATAGCTCATTGACCTGTTTTCATGTGTATTGGGACAACCCTGCCAATGTGTGCTATGCTGCTATTTCCCCTACAAACATACATGTTACTGCATTTACGTGGGTATATGGGGGGGGGGCACCTGTCAACTATACACATTTCCACAGACTGTGCTGATATTTGCTTTACAATTTAGTTCCATTTACCATACTATTGTGCACTGTCTTGAGGACTAGAGGCATATCAGTAAAGACCACAGGTCAGATTGTAGTGGCATACATTTGAGTTTCAGACTTCTTACCCTTCATAGCCTTACTGCAACTGTAAGACCTGCTGTGCCATCACTGTGAGAGTCTGTAGGGGGGTAATTCAACATTTCCCCATTTGTGGGCCTTTGAGAGACATTTTTCTGTGGTTTTCTACAGCTGACTTGCTGTGTGGGTCTGACGGGTGGGTATGGGACCCTCACACTGGCATCCATGCCTGTGACCTATGACCCCCAGTTAATTGTCCCCCCACATATACTGCAGTGGGATTTGCCATTTTGGGTACTACTGCATAGTGTGGGGAGGCCAGTATTGGGCAGACATGTCCTGATGTTCCACATAGCTGTCAGTTGTCTGCTGCTATCCCAGTAGGCCACCCCATTCCCTTGCATACATACAGCACTACCATAGATATGCTACCAAAACATACTAATCCGTTAATTTATTGTTAAGATGCTTGACTTACCTTGTACCTGCGGCAGTTGTAAGGATGGTGCTTGAGGGCCGCCTATGTTGGATGCACACAGTACACTGCCTATACATGGTAAGTTACTGGTAATGTGATGTGTGTGTCATCCATTGTACTGTGTGTGTGAGTCAGAGAGAGGTGTCAGTCCCTGGGGTCCCTAAAGTGTCAGTGTGTGTGCTATGCGTTGCCTCCTTACCAAGGCCTGAGCATACTGGGCATGCCTCCATCTGCCTACAGGAGCAGACTCAGGGGCCTCCTCTTCTGAGTCCATTTGTGCCTGTGGGGACCCCGGCATGGTGGTGGGCTATGTGGCCCTTCCCCATGCTGTTCCTGCTGCAGCTGTTTCCAAAGGATCATATTGTGTAGCATGGCACATACTATGATCATGTGTGCACATGTGGCTGGAGAGTACTGTAAGGCCCCACCAGATATGTCAAGGCAGCAGAACAGTGACTTGAGCATCCCAAACACACGCTCTATAAGATCCTGGTTTGTGTGTGTGTGCCTCATTATGCTGTTCTTGTGTGGGTGTGTGTGCATTTCTGAAGGGTGTCATCATCCATGGCTCCAGTGCATAGCCAGCATCCCCCACCAGATGGCCATATGGGATGCCCCCACTGGCAAATGCCTGCTACAGCTGTGATGAATGTCAGATGTGGGAGTCGTGATAGCTTCCAGAGCTGCCGGCACACACATTCATGATAATGCCCTGGGCATTGCACACGGCCAGGCAGTTGATGGAGGGGAACATGCAGTTTATGTAGACCCTATGATGTGGATATGTGTGCAATATGTTGCACCTAGTACCTCCGGGTATTCTGCTACAAAGTGAAAGAGATGCATATTGCTGGTCCTCTTCTCATGGGTGTTGGGGAAGTAAATCTGCTCACCGGAATGTGGTAGCATGGAATCCAGGAACTGTTGGAGTACCCTGAATACAGATGCCTGTGAGACCCAAATGATGTCCCCAGTAGGTCATTGGAAAGTAACTGTAGCTAGTATTCTTAAGGCTACACATACCTTGGTATCCATTTGGGTGGTTTCCCCTCTAATTGCTCTTGGTCTGAGTTGAGGCCGGCACAGCTTGATGATTTGCTGCTGTATGTCTCTGTCCACCCTGTAGCACTCTACTATATCCAGATCATGTAGCCCCTGGTAATTTGCCCTGGGTTTGAACACTATTCTCCTCCTCCTTGGTCTGTGGTGGTTGTCAATATTATCCTCCTCACCACCCTTAGCCTCTAGCACATATTTGATGGATCAAAGCAATGGCAGCCCCTAACATTTTTCCAGTTAAAATTCCCTCGCATGTGTACACCAATGGTGCAGAGTTTGTGGGAAAAAACAGACTGTAAGGTGTTTCCATAGTTTATACTGTTGTGCTGCAGATGCTGCCTGTATGATTGGCTGACTATAATGCATTTCACCGGCTAGCTAAGTAATTTGTACTTGATTGCTTTTATTCTACTATTTCCCTTTTTTTTCCCTTTTTTCCCTTTCCATTTCCTTCCTTTTTAAGCCTCGAGGCATGCTATGCAAATCCAGTGCCCAAATGTAAACAGTCCTGCTATTTCTGTTTTTTTTTTGTTTTGTTTTAGATCTAGTACATGCCACGCAAACCCATTTAGCTAATGAAAACACTGAGTAATGGCCCTACCTGGACCTGAACATGCTCCTCATTTCATGGAATAAGTCAATACAGCCTCAGACACTTCCTTAGCTGTGCTTAGCTAAGCTTATCTGGAAGCCATGGAGCTCATATGAGCTTACACCAAGCATGACACACCCCCTTTTCATGTCTGCTGCTCCTTCTGCTTACATTATATTGTTATAGCACCTACATGTTTAGGTGTGGTTTGGCACTTAGAATATTTTTGTGATTCAGTAAATTTGCCCTCATTTGCATCCCCCACTACCTTAGTCTATAGTTATTGCACTACAGCAGAGCATTCCCCCTTAACAACCACTGTTCCCTGGTATTGTTTTGATTCTGCATGCCATAGACTATAATGGCAAAATGCAAATTTCCCTTAAAATTGTGTTTTCACATTTTTTTTTTATTTTCGACATGATCCCATTTGCACACCACTGCCCTATGCTTAAACGGCTGAGATGAGCCAAAAAAAAAAAAAAAAAAATTTATTTTTAGAAAAATGAAACACGTTTCCATGCCAATGGCCATATATTTGGCCATTGGCTTGCCTTAAGATTATAATACATGCTTTTATTTGAGCTGTCATGCCTCCATTTTAATTTTTGCAGAAATGTATTCAGCTAGTAGCCGAGTACATTTCTGCAACTAACACTATTCTTGGACGGATGCCTGCCCGCTTGCTGAATCACTAATTCACCTCATTTGCATGGTTTTCACCTTGAAATGAGGTAATTAGCATTATGCAGTGGTATCCATGCAGGAATAGTATAGGCAGGCTAGTACACGTCAGAACAGTAGTTTACTGGATCGTTCGGCAGCCATATTCCATGCAGGAATGTCTACACTGTTCCTGCATAGAGATTTCACTTTATTGGATCCCAGGGTATGTTTAATTTGTCAGTCCAGCTTACTTATTTCAGTTTTTAAAGTCATAGTTTGACCTCTTTTTCATTTCTTATATTTTTTGTCTCTCACCTTAATCAAGTTCTTATTGAAATATACTCAGCTGAAGTTGTGTGCCAAGATCCTGACTTTAAATGTATTTTTTTTTTTTTTTTTGCATTCAAGCAATTTCACTTTCAAAATTTTTCAAATTCCTTCTGCACTTTTTCCACCGAACACATCACTATAATTAGTTTTATATAGTGACTGTTTTGCTTCTGTATAATCTATTATTAATCTACTGTCCATTGGTTTAGATTTCAGTTTGGAAAAAAATATCCAGCAACAAATTAACCTTTATAACCCCATGATCACTGCACATCAATGGTGGCAAAACTTGACATAAAGTAACAGTAATTTCTTTAGGAATACAAACAATGTCTAGTATGTTCCATTCCCCTGGTAGGCTCTTTTTTACAACCTGAAGCAATGTTGTTCATTAACATACATCATACATAATTTCCTCACTAACGTTGTTGAAACAATATTATTCTGTCTCTGTTTCTGGTAAATGTAAGTCCCCAGCCACTATTATTTTTCCCTCCTTTGTTTCATGCAAGAAATGTATGAATTCTGCTAGGTCATTAGTACTTGATTTTGGTAGTCTATACACTCCAACAGTTGTTATATGTTCCACGGATGCTTTTATTGTCTCAGTTCTACAATCTACAGTATTGGTGTTATCACTAAACATGCAATAGTCACAAGTCTTATAAAAATCTTTATCACATTGAACATTTAATAATCACATTACTCATAACAATCTTTAATCCCTATCATAACACCCCCACCTGACTATTTTTATAATGTTTGTTACAGCAAAAACATTTATACCATGATAGCGCTGGTTTCCTAGCATTGTTCTTTTAACAATGTTTCACAAAAAATAACAACATTAATCTTGTGCATATCTTCCAGTAACAAAACTTTTATTATTAATGCTCCTAGCATTAACAACAACCAGAGATGCATCAAATGTTATCTGTGAAATGTTAAAATTTCAGTTTCACAAAAATCCTGCCTTTTGTTTGTCAAATATTGTGAAATATCTCCTGCAAAATATTTCTTCCCTGATCTTGACAAGTGCATGCCATCCTGTCTAAACACGTGACCAAAATTAGGCTACAATACTTTTCACATTTCCATTTCTTAAAATGGGACATTTTTTCATGTAGACATTTACTCAAAAATCTTTTCATTCACAGTGACCTGACTCTCCTCTCTATATGTGATTTGTGAAAAATATGTCCTAATACCTGTACAAGCTATTCTATCTAAGAGAGCTAAAGTTCGCAACTAATAGTCATGGAGTCCTTGTGGATGACATCATTTTTACCAACATGAATTAAAACAGATCCATACTTCCTTACATTAAGGTTTTCTCAGGGCTTTCTCACATCTTCAATTTTTGCTCTTGGTTAGCATAACACTATTCAATATTTATTATCTTCCCTGCAAATGTAAGTATCAATTCATATAATAACTGAACCTCCAATTACAAGTATACATTTTCTGAACAGATCTGAAGAATCATCAACTTATAATTCATTAACATCTGCTCTATTAATTGTTACAAAGGAATGGGCTTCATCGCCATTGGTCCCATTGTTTTCATTACTTATTACATTTCCCAGCATACAATTCTCATCATGTTGGCTTTGCACATCCACAGCTTGAGCCATGTTGCCAACTTCTGTCTTTCTGCTTTCTTTCTTATGTTAATGTTCTTCAATCCTTCCATGTTCAGTTTTAATTTCTTCCTTTTCATCTGCCCCTTGCTTCTTTTTCTACATTCTCTTTTGTAAAATTAATGCATTGTTCTATAGACTGAAGATTTTCTGGTAAAAAATGTTATCATTCCCTGTAATCTGCGGGTTACATAACAAAGCAGTGCTGTTTTAGTATGTATTCTCTTTGCTTTGCAGACATTAATCCATTTATTTTTCTTCTTTGTTATTTGTTGTGGAAACATCATCCTTTCTTTCTCTATTTACTTTCTTCTATATGCTCTGAATCATCAGATTGCTGAATACTCCTATCCAGAATTTCAAAGTTGTCAGTGGTATCATTTTATTCAATAGGGGTTGAGGGATCTTTATTGAAAATAGGCACCTTATTTCTAAAATGTGTTCTATCTGATCTTTGCCTCACATTATTTATCTCAACAGTCTGACCATTAATATATGTAACAACAATTCTCCAAGCTGTGCCAATTGCACAAGTACAATTGTCATCACTGAGTGTAGATTTACTACTAACTTTCCACAGGGAACACATATCACAGTGTTATAAGGTGCTGCTTTTAAATACACACAGCATTTAGAACACTGTCCAAGATATTTGTGGTTTAGCAAATCATTAATGACATACTCATTTAAGGATTCAATTTTCAGCTGCAAATGAATAAAGAATTCTAAAAGAAAAGATAATCAAATCAGTTACTGAAGAATTCAAAGAAATTTTAAATCAACTTATTTGGGAAATAGATAGATTATTACTAGGCTAATTGCCCTTGCAAGCCATTTTAAGCCTAGCCAATTATCCATTGTGAGACTCAAACCCTGCATGCAAACAATATACAACTAAATATTAAATTAAGTAGAACAAAGTCATTGTTCTGTCTGTACCTAGAGTTGCCAACTTTCTTTGTGTCTAAAACCGGTCTAAGGTCACGCCCCTCGCATCACCCATAACTCCACCCATTTCCCCCTCTCCCATCCAGGCTCCACCTATTTTGTAACATCACTGTGACATCAGCTGATGGGAACACCCTCTTTTTCTGCTCCGGGTGCCTGCTTTCAACTGATTTCTCCCCAGTTGCCATAAACACTGTTCAAAACTCTCAGTGTGCATACTGTCTTCTGCTTTACTTCTGCAGTGATTACAGATATTTGGATTTAATTTAAAGCATTATTTCAAATTTTATAGCACAAACCACTGATACACATTTGCTAAACAAAGCGATATAATCTCACAATGAAAACAGACTTAGCATTAAAACTACTCTGCCTTTAAATCTCACATTCACCGACTATACAAAAATACTACACAAGCAGTATTAGAAATGCATATATGATACATAAAAACATAATTACTCAAGTTCAGTGTAATTATGTGCAAAAACTATTAAACAAAATTCCTTTGCTAATTCACAATATCAAACAATGGATTTTACACAAGTAGTTACAGACTGGAGCAGAGAGTTAAGGCTGCAAGTGGTAGTTCTTGTGGTATAGGGTTTTATTTACTCAGTCCTCACTTGCCTACTGTGTTAACTTAAGTCACTTAACCAGACATTGCAACTGGTCACTCCTGAAAAGGGACTTTGGGCCTACCTGGTTAAAAACGGGCATGACTATTACTTATCTTTGAAGATAATGTAAATGTGGCAACTACAGGTGAGCAATGTACTGCTGCTTCACATTAATGCTACTGCTAGTAGTGATACTGAGGTCTGAAAATATAGGTGGGGATTGAACTGGAAGAGAAAGTTTGGGGGAACGAGGTATTAACAGATGCAATATGTGAAACGGGACAATAAGCAGAGTGGAGGTTGAGAAAATATGTTTAAAGGTGAAAAAGAAGATGTGGTGAAATATACAATAATTCTACAAGCACAGTATTCCATGAACAACTAAACCAATGCCTCATAAAATTGTTACACTTCATTTTATGCTATACTAATAAACAGTCATTGCATTTCAAAATATCTGCCTTTAAATATAAAATACTGCAGTTTTTGTTGTCTTTATAGGACAGAGAAGTTACTTTTCTTTTACACTACATCTTCTGTACATCTAAACAAAATTCAAACAGCTATCAATATCCCAAGTTACATTTAACACAATCAGGCATGTTCAGGAGCATTTAAGAGCAAACAAACATTGTGATTATCCTGAAAGAAGCTGTCAAAATTGGTCATGCAGCTCAAAGTTTTTCAACAAGAAGCTGAAGGAGGACAACAGTCACTGTCTTTGCTATACTAATAAACAGTCATTGCATTTCAAAATATCTGCCTTTAAATATAAAATACTGCAGTTTTTGTTGTCTTTATAGGACAGAGAAGTTACTTTTCTTTTACACTACATCTTCTGTACATCTAAACAAAATTCAAACAGCTATCAATATCCCAAGTTACATTTAACACAATCAGGCATGTTCAGGAGCATTTAAGAGCAAACAAACATTGTGATTATCCTGAAAGAAGCTGTCAAAATTGGTCATGCAGCTCAAAGTTTTTCAACAAGAAGCTGAAGGAGGACAACAGTCACTGTCTTTTGCAAGAAACTGTTTTCAGCAAAAAGAATATTGTCTCTTGTTACAGGTCCAACATGTCTTGCCTCAGACTTCCCACTATGTGATGCCCAGTGTTTCTGTACACTAAACAGGATATTTAAACTCATCATAGAGTTTAAAATCCCTTAATGCAGTTTCCTAACCTTTTCTAGAACACTTCTGTCAAACGCAGAACTTGGGGCAGGAAAATATGCATTTCAAATATCTAGGTGTATTGTTATTACTACTTACTTTTTTCTGTTCAAATAAACAAACTTAAGGATCACTAGTAATGGACCACCCTAATCCAGGCAGATGTCTCGCCCTACAATATTTTTCATGTCCTAATCTCATCTCCACAATATTTGTTAATGGTCTGTTCACCTTGCGATCCATGAGTATACTTTTAGATTAAATGCTGAGACAAATGCGGCACACTAAAACAAAACACTAGGAAGCTGCACTCCCTACAGAAACAAATGTGTTTACATCTGTTGAACAGCTGGGCCCCTCTGTTCTACTGCACACAAAGACATGTATACCATTCGGCTGGTATAGGGACATCATGTCTATCACCATGCTAACATATTTAAGACTAAGAAATAAAACAGACATATTCTAGCCACAGCTTGCCTACCTGCATCCATCCCCGTTAATGTGTGTACAGTGGATTATTTTCAAAACCTCCAAGCTTTCAAGCTTCCACATCCACACTGTCACCCTGGGCTGACACAAGGAGGAGCAAGAGGCAGTGCTTGTCAGGGAACCGGGAAAGATGCTCACCAATGGTCCCGGTCATGTTCCAATTCCAGAAATGGGAGGGGTTAATCATATCTGCTAGTGTCATATATCTCAGGACAGTCTAGAGACAGGTAATGGCTCTAATTATAGCCAAAAAGCACACCGGGACCACAGGCAATAAGGAGGGGAGAGAGAGAGAGAGTAAAGATGGCGCATGAGAAATGCTTGAGACCATGGCCATTGCACAAAACCTGGACTTCATGTGTCCGGTTTTGAATTTTTATTTTTATTTTATTTATTTAACATTTATTGACCGGGAAATTCCGACTAGGTTCCACAGAGCCTGTTTTCAGCGGAGGCCCGGGGAGAAATGATCCAGAATGAAATTTGTAACTGGACAATTTGTCAGAAAACCGGACAGTCCGGTCAAAAAACGGACAGCTGGCAACCCTAACCGTACCCATTCTGAAAGTCACACAAAAGCTGGAATTCCTTTATATTGCATGCAAATGCAGGCAGTAGCTTCTGCTCACTATCACTAACAGTCACACATCTTTTTAATAGTAACGGTCAGTCAATTACAAACCAACACAAGATTATTTCTGATAAGCTATGGATTGACATCTCTGCAGTCTGTGTGAATTTATAGTAGGCTTGGCTATCCCTTTCTAAGAATAAAATGGTAAAATTTAGAGGTAAAACAACAAAATATAAATCAAAGTAAATTTTCTTGTCTACAAGCTATCCCCTTCTTCCTACAAGCAGTGAAATATACCAGTAAAAAATAAAATATAAATCAAAACAAATCTTCTCTTACGAGGCAACTCCACCGTCAATCACAAACCAATACAGAATTGTTTAGATAAGCTCAGGATTGGCCTCTTTGTGCCCTGTGCGAATTTATAGCTGATAGGGCCTCTGGGGATGGCTAGAGTTTGCCTATCTAAAATCTGTCCATTTCAAACAACAAACAGTGAAAATTAAAGGTAAAATAAAAAACAAAATATAAACCAAAAGTAAATCTTGTCTACAAGCTAACCCTTTCTTCTTACAAACAGTGAAACACAGTGGTCAAAAATAAAATATAAATCAAAATAGATCTTCTCTTACCAGGCAATTACATTGTCAATCACACAGCAACACAGGATTGTTTTGATAAGCCCTGGATTCAGCCTTACCAACACATATCTTCAAAGTTACAATGTACTTCAAAGTTAAACATGTTTCTTATATTTTGACAATGTTTACCCAAATTGTTAGTCAGCTTATTATTCATTTTATCAGGAATATGCTCATGCAGTCTACTACCCAACAGTCTGTTAATTTTTTCCAGGATAAAATGAATAACTACAATGAACAATAATCTAAACCAACTCCATTGTGTGTAACAGCTGGCAAAATACTGTAAGTTGAATTCTTGCTCAGTAATAGGATATATAAATAAAGTAGCCAGATACATCAAATAGCAGGGAAAACATTCTTTATACACACCATCCATTTGGTAAACAGCACCTGAAAATGAATGACTGGAAAATCTGTAATTGAGATTGCAATATATTTTCTATTCTTATTTCTTCTAATGATATACTTAGGTCTGCACCATATCGCTGAGCAGTAGTCCTTGAATGACATTGTTAAGGATTACTCAACTGACACTAATACAGTTTTAAATATGTCTAATAATGGATATAGTGTAATAAAAAAGCAACGTAAACTATAGATAGAAGATGTGGAGTAGAATCAAATGTGTATGTAGCAGGCATGGGACAGCAACAATGGATTTATATTCCAAAGTATTTTCCATCTGTAATAGTAATGTTGTAGGACATTCTGTTTAACATTCTTCTTAAAAATATTTTGTTTCCTCAATTTATCATCTCTAGAACTGTTTCTAAATATCCTCCCCAAAAAACTGGTCACTTGGAAGATTTTGCTTAATTATTTAGAGGAATACCAAGTACAAAGCAACAGGTCAGAACATTCAGTCTCTGTTCTAAACGTCCTAGGAACAACAATATCCACTTTATAGATGGTGACATTAAAAATGTAATGGTCATTGGTGAAACACTATGCAACATCTTGAGAATATTACAAGTTCCTTGAATTTTATTTAAAAATTATCTTACTCATCTTGGTTCACAGTCCAGTCCACAAAAGAAACAGGTCAGCAACAGCAGAAACATAACCTATTGCATTAGTGGCAAATGTACTTTATTGACATAAGAGGTTATTCTTCCACTAGACCTTAAAAAGAATATATGACAAACTGGCATATTTGGGTGCCATACTGCAACCCACAGCACTTCATTTGCCATCAGTATAAACCTGATTCCTTTAAGCTTTAGTTCATAACATGTTACTATGCATACTATAGTCCAGGCTGATAATTTATAAAACTTAGTAAGAAAACCTTTTAACACCTCAGTATCCTATTCATGAAAAATGACTGTAAACAAAGAATATACATTCATTTTCATAAAAATGCATGAGATATTAAAATGTATCCCATTAACATAATAAAGCCTTAACATGACAGAGAAGCCCTGCTACTTGGTATCTGGATTAGGTTGCAGGAGGAACTAGAGGAGTATCTGGCAGTGTGTCTCCTTGGTGAGGCGCAATCTGACACCATGGGTGAGGAAGCCTTCGCTCAGCGGCTATCTCCAACGCAGGGTCAGGACATGTGAGTAGTATTACAGAAAGTTTGGGATACGTTTACTGGTAAGCCAGGATGATCCAGGATTCTAGTGGCCCTTTAAACACGTGCCTTACAGGGTGAATGAAAGAGCTAGATAAATCATGAGGGATGAACTATAGGACATATTAGAAATGTGGGTAATTCAGGAATCCAAAAGTTCCTTGGTCTCACCAGTGGTCCTGGTGCCAAAGAATGATAGCAACACTGAATTTCATATGGCATATCAAAAAATGAATAGTCACACAGAGTTAAGATGCATACCTCATTCCCAGGTTGATAAATGAAACCTTAGAGTAGCTAGGTGGGGCTAAGTATCTTAGCATGATTGGCTCGACCAAGAACTTCTTGCAGGTACCTTTAACACCTTCAGACAGGAAAATGTTAGCATTTCAGATCCCATTTTGATGATACAAGTTTAAAGAAATGTCTTCTCGAATGAAGAATTTCCCAGCAAATTTCCAGAGGCTGATAGATCACAGCTATGCAGAAATGAAAGGCTATGCCCTTGCAGCTCTGGATGATATTGGCATCTGCAGCAAGTCATGGCCAGAACATGATCAGCATGTCAGATAGCTAACTGGCAGACTGCAAAGGGAAGGGATGACTATCTTGGTCGCAAATGTCAGCAGGGTATGAAAGAGGAGTCTTATCAGGGTCATACAGTGACTGATAGAAAGATAAATCCAGAGCCAGCCAAGTCCAAAGGTACTTGGGCATGGCTTACACCTACTACCAATAATTAGCTAAAGCCATTTGTAGGGACAAGAGAAGATTATTCTCCACTGCAATATGATAGTCACTCCCCTTATAGAACTTACCAGAAAAAAAATATAAGAATGTCTGGGCTAAAGCCTACAAGAAGACATTTCAAACATTCAAGAAGGCATTGAGGGGGCCACCTGTACTGGACAGTCATGACTACATTTGAGGATTTATTGTGTAGAAAGATGTTACCAACTATATCATGGGGTCTGTATTAGTGAGTTTTCTTCAGAGGGGAAAAGTGCACTTTACTGTGTACTTAGACTGCAATCTTTACCCCTATAATGAATCCTATGTAGCCATAAAAAAGTAGTGTCTGGGTATTATCTGGGCTGTAAAATATTACAACCCTACTTCTACAGCAGAAAGTTCAATATGGTTACAGAATATAACCCTTTAAAGTAGCAGTGCATGACAAGTGGGCAGAATGGAATGGTTTTTAATGAGATTATCACATACTAGTAAAATAACATGACTATCCAGCATAAGAGAGGTACTTATCATGTCGTTGCAGATGGTCTGACCATAAAGGGAATGGGGTACTGTGCTAAAAGCAGTGGTCTTAAGATTCAAGACCTTTTTTTCTTGATGTGGACTTCCTTGAGGCTCTTATGGGAAGAACTGCAGTGCCAAGATAGATATTTTTTTTAAATATAGTGTATTTGTTTTCCTTTTCTTATATCAGACTGTTCAAATTTGTGAGTCATACTTAAGCTTTGATCACTGATCAGTGATATATTATCTAAACATAGAGCCTTTACAGACTATTTAAGAATTTGCCTAATTAATGACCTCAGATCATAAATAATGAGTTGGATTCTGAAAGATAGTTGCAGACATTGAAGGAAGACCTCAGTGTACCAGCTGTAGATGCAGTTTCAAAAGGTATATTGTAAGCAATCCAACTACTTAATTATTCAGGATAATTATGGATTTCATCCACACCTGTCAGATTCCAAAACAGTCCATGTTCAATGCAACTTTAATGCGACAAACTACAATGCTGAATCTGTTCTCGAAATCCTCAACAAATGCCATACTACACCACATGAAATGGTTGCTATTCCAATGGAATCCTACAGAATCCATAATAGTACTGACCCACCCCTCAAAAATGCTACCTGCAGTGTATGAACTGCAACAGACTGCAGCACTGCAAGCTATGGAGGAGGATGTGGCTGTGCATCCTAGAAAGCAGCCAACTAGACAGAAAGCAATGCTGCAACTAAGCCAACTGCCAGATCAAAAAACATTGACAGGCACCACCTAGACAGCAAGCTGGTGGAGGCTGTGTGCAACATGAGTGCCCCACACATCTGTACAGACATTGCAGAACAACACCATCCCTCTTGAAACACAAGGGCATCTGGGCCTATGTCTACTGGCATTTTGGACATTCAGAAGACATGGAGATGCTGAAGGACTGTCACAAACAGCTGCCAGTCATATCCTGTCAAAATGCATAGGAACAATGTGCAACAAGGTAGATGAACACATACACTTTCCATCTACCCCCATGGAGTGGAGTGGTAGTATGCACCAGTTCTATAACCTCGTGAAAATCCCACATGTACTTGGTGCAATAGACTGTACCCACAACCCTATTCAGACTCCAGTGCATCCAGAAGCAGACAGATGCATCAACAGAAAGGGGTGGCCATCCCTGAACTATCAGTTTGTGTATGTAGCAGACAGCAGCATAAGAAACACAACCTAGAAATATCTGTGATTCGGCCATATGGAGAGAAAGTGATCTGAGGGATGCATTCAAGCAAGGTAAGATACCTCAGAGAATACTACTGGATAAGTACAGAAATACAGCTAGGATGTAAGCTAAACCCATCCCTCTCAACATTATCCATAATGACAACATATGTGTTTAATTCCCACAACAGCTGACTGTGGTTATCCACTCAAGCCCTGCTAATGACCCTGTACAGAGAACCATCAAATCTAGCAGAGGAGACTTACAATAGAGCACATGCAACCACACAAAATACCATTGAGTGTGTGTGTTTGGTGTACTGAAAGCTAGGATTAGATGTCTGGACAAATTTGGGGTGCACTGTAATACACACCTGAAAAGGCAAGACAGATGATAGCTGTGTGCACCATGTTACACAATATGCTAACAACACATTGCAGTCTTGCAGCTGCAGGTTTGGGTAAATTACCCCAAGAACCCCAGATGTCTGAAGATGACATTCCGCAGCTATCAGAGGAGGAGCAGTAGGACACAGGGGGCAGAAAAACAGGTGTGGGTGATGGAAGGTGCAACCACAAATCCACTTCCAGGCAGCATTGCAGCGAGGTGATTGGATGGGAAATGGCAAATTCACCCTGGGGATCACTTCTGTGGCTCTGCTTGACAGGGACACGCGAAAATAATTTTCTTGGGTGGTGAAAGCCAGGGTACATTTTTTGGCTAGGCTTGTAGGCTAGGGCCGATAGTCTAGTACCTACCTATGAATCTGATGCACACACACACACACACACACACACACACACACACACACACACACACACACACACACACACACACACACACACACACACCTTTGAGTCATGACAAGCCACCCGAACAGAAGTAAACAGATTAAACTCTAATGTTCAGGTTTTGCCCCCACCACTGCAGCACATATTGTGTCTAATGGCAATTACCTAGTAGATGTGCACACTGAACATTAGACAAAACAACATAATTCTAACGTATAACAGTATAAACATATACAAATGTATCCAAACACGGATCATTTATTTATTCATTGATTGATTGCATTTGTTAACCGGGAAAGTCCACTGGGCCTAGAAAGAGCCCGTTTTTAGTGCATGCTTAGGGAAAAATATCCACATTAATACATAACAAAGTGAAATATTCACACACAGAACTAAATATGTTGAGCAGTAATTTCACATTCAAAGAAAAAAATGAATAGCAACAACAGTGATAATGTTTACAGTCAAGGTGTAAATATAAGGTACAGATGGCATACATTCAAGTAACACTTAAGTAAAAATATATCTGCAGTATACTTAGCAGAGTAGAATTGACTTCGGGGAAAAGGAGGAGACAGCAGGGCTAGAGGAGGAAGAGCCACGCTAAGGTGACAGCCAAGGCGTATGTATGGTAGAGAGAAGGAGAGGAGAAGTTTGTAGTTGAATGATTAAAGCTGAGACTCTAGAGAGAGAAATCAGGTGTTTGAGGTAAGTTGTTGGAGTGCAGGAGCATAGCCAGTGAGAGGAGAGATGTAGTTTGAGGGATTTTTTGAAGGTGGCAGGATTGCTGATAGTTCTGAGTGATTGAGGGAGATTATTCCATAACTTAGAGATGGTATGAGAGTACAACATTCGGCTGACTGAGAGCTTGGGTTTATTGACTGACAGTAGCATTTTGTTTTCAGACCTGAGGTGGTGATTAGGAAGATACATGGTCAGCATGAAGGACAAGGAAGGGCAGGATTCAGGTCGGTAGATTATTTTGTAGTCTGTAGTTAATTGTAGGTAAGTGAGATGTTGAGGGGATTCTAACCAATTTAGTTGATGTAAAGAGGGGTGGTGGGTGGAAAATGTGAACTTGTGGCAAATTTAGTGACTTTGTTGTAGCAAGAGTCTAGTTTTGATTTTAAGTTGGACTGTAGATTGTTCAGGATGGGAGCACCTGGAAGCAGGAAGGATGAGGCGAGGGCTATTTTAGCAGAGTGGCTAAGAAAGTAGTTGTGCCTGTAAATGTCACCAAGCTTTTGATGTTATTTTAATGTTGCTGTAGATATGAAGGTCAAAAGTTAACTTGTCATCAATGATGACACCTAATAGTTTGGTATTAGGAGCAACTTCAATGGTAGTGTTGTTTTGTGAATGAACAGAGAAAAGTGATTTGTCAATAGGGATAGATTTTGTGGTGATAACTACAAAGAGTTTAGTTTTATTGAGGTTGAGGGCAAGATGGTTCTGGGACATACAGGTTTCAATAAAAGTAAAAGCTTCTTGGGGAAGATGCTGTAATACAGTGGGAGATTTAGAAGAGAAGATGATGGTCGAGTCATCAGCATACTACTGTGGGTTAGAGTGTTGTGAAAGTCATTAACAAATATATTGAATAGGAGGGGACCCAGTATTGAAGCTTGGGGGACATCTGTATTTGCGTTAAAAGGGGAAGAAGAGTTCTGCCATTTAGTAGATTGCTGTCTATTGCTGAGATAGCTAGTAAGCCATTTTAGGGTAGGGGAGATAGGCTGAGGATAGAGAGTTTAGTAAGGAGAAGAGAGTGTCAAATGCATTAGATAAATCAAGAAAGAGAGCAGAGACTATGGAGCCAGCATCACAAGCTCTATTTATTGTGTCCAAAAAGGAAATTAGGGCAGTGTTGGTGCTATGTTTGGGCCTAAAGCCATGTTGAGTAGGGGAAAGTATGTGGTGTTTTACCAAATGACTTAGGAGCTGAGTATGAATACACTTCTCTTGTATTTTGGAGATGGGGAAAGTATGGCAATAGGATAGAAGTTTGAGATTTCTCAATTGTTGCCACCTTTATGAAGTAGGAGGACAAATGCTCTCTTCCAGATGTCAGGTATGCATGATGCTGACAAGATATGCAATGGAGGAGGCAGGTAGTTGTGAGTATTCTGCAGGTAGGTTATCTGGGGTGTTAGTACCTGGTTTTAGTTTATGAAGACGTTTTTGGATGGTGGATGTTGGAATGGGTGATAGTGAAAGTATGTAGAGGGTTTGTGGGGATATGTAGTGATGGTGTTACTTGTGGGTTTGTGTTAATGGGTGGAAAGGTGGTAGTTCGTTTTGCGATGGTATCGATAAAGTATGTATTGGAGTGAGGCTGTCTCAAAGGGTGTTTTTTCAGGGTTTGGACAAGGATTATTGTTAGCTCCTGGGTGGAGTAAGGAGTTTATTGCACCCCAGAAAGTTTTGGGTTATGTCTATGTTGATCTTGGATACCTTGGAAGTATTCTTTTTTATTTTTGTCAACTAAGAGTTTGGCCTGGTTGTGAAATTGTTTATATTGCATGAGGTTAGGAGTTTTGTTTTTTTGCCAGGCTTTCCAGGTTTTGTCCCTAAAGGACATAACTTGCTTTGTGGACTTTGCAAGCCAGCTAGCATGTTTTGCTTTGATGCTTTTTAGCCTGAGTGGGGCAAGACTATTTAGGATTCTGAGAAATGTAGAATTAAAGAATTCCACTGCATCACTGAGTGAAAGACTTTTCGGTGGTCTCCAGTTAGTGTTCTGCAGGATGTCAATGAGAGTATCAGGGGAGAAGTGGGATAGATCTCTGGTATATTGATATTGGTGTATATTTGGTATAGAGGTGGGTTTACGTATTATGAAGACTGGTGAGTGATCACAAATACTGTCTGGGAGTGTGCTGGAGGAGGAGATTTTGTCTGGGTCAGAGACAAAGAACCAATCGAAGACAGAGCCTTTGTTTTTTTTTGTTTTTTTTTATTGTCAGGTCTGGTGATGTCTGAGATTAGCTGAGTGTACATGTGTAGGTTGATATATGCAGAGGGGTTATATTTGGAGATATCTAGCCAGTTAATATTAACATCACCTAAGATTACAGATTCATTTTTTATGTTATTGGCTGTTCAGGCAAGAATTTCCTCAAGAATGGGATTAAAAATAATAAAATACCAGCGTAGTCCAAAAAGTAAAAAACACGACTTTAATCATTAAAATAAACCATAAAAACTGTACAATTCCATCTGTAACTGACTAAGCACTTTCACCCAACAAAGGGCATCCTCAGAGTCAGTTAAATCTTAGTTATAGACACATATAAAGAAATTCGAATTGTTTATCACTAATGAAATGAGACCTCCAGTTAATTAATTAGTTACCTTAAACAACTGTTCACCTAATCCCAGGTATTTTAACCATTCTTTTTATATAACACAGTCACCAACGTGGTGCTTAAAATTAAGTAACCAAGGAAAGTGCATAAATTTGAAATATACGTTACGTAAATTTAAACTGTGTAAAAAGTGTGCATTTTCTTAATAAATACTTGTATTATACATATATATATTTCACAAGAAAAGTATATGCATATTGTTTTCTTAATAAGTTTATACATAAATCATATCTCATTTTCATAGAAATTCTAACTACTGTTCTAAATAATCTTACAATTTCACAGTTCTATAACAGTAAAGCCCTATGTTTTAGAATACAAGTTAAAGACACTACATCACTGATGCCAGGTGACGTACTGGCATCAAGTCTGATCTGCCATAAGCACTCCTTTACTTCTAACATGTTTTGGTAATCACCCCCAAATTCTTTAGTGTAAATCCTGTCAATAACAAAAAATATAAATTTGTTAAAACTTACACATTTTTGGCTATGGGTGAATAAGGAATTTGTTGCTTTTTTATTTTTAATGTCTCTAACATGTTCCAATATTCTTTGCCTCAGCTTTCTAGTTGTCATTCATATGTAGAAAGCTGGGCATGATAGACAAGTTGCTGCGTAAATAACCATGCTAGTATTACAGTTGCAATAACCAGGGCTTGCTATCGACCTTTTGTAGTTACCAATTAATACGTAAGTTCCGTCATTAATAAACTTGCATACCTTACATCAACCACACTTAGCCATCTTGGCTGGTCTCATACTAGTGGGTTCCGATTTCCTTTCCAGTAGTTCTTTGATATTAAGGCCTCTGCTGTTTATAAACCTTGGTACCCCACCTATAGTTTTAGTGATGTCTTCTGGAAACACACTTTGCCAGTTTGTTTGAATCATTTCCTTAAGTTTTCCGGAATGTTCATTATATGGTAAAACCAAACCTGTGTGGGGATTGCTGTTTATATTCTTTTTTTAAGAGTGTTGGCCATTACAAAAAAAGTATCTAACAAAATAGGTTTGAAGTCAACACTTCTTCTAGATGATACCTCGGTCTTAATCATTATTAACAAATCCCCGGGGTATCCCCTCTCTTTAAAAAACTCAGTAAGTGTGTTTAGTTCATTATAAAATGTATCATCCTCACTAGTTATTCTAGAGGCCCTAATCATCTGGCCTTTAACCAGGTTCCTTTTCATGTAATAGGGGTGGCAGCTCGTAAAGTGCAAGAAAGAATTACTATATGTCTTTTTCCTGAAAACTTTTGAATGTAATTTCCCTTCCTTCAAATATAGGTGCAAATCCAAAAAGTCAATCAAATTTTTTCCAACTGTGCTGGTAAACCTTAAATAAGTAGTAGTTGCATTAAGGTACTTAATGAATTCCTCCAACTCTTGACCATTACCTTTCCATAAAAGTAGTATATCATCCAGAAACCTCAAGTAAATCAGCATTTTTGATGCAAATGGTGAAGTCAACATGTTTTGCTCTTCCCAATCAGCTAGCACTAAATTGGCCTAAATGGGTGCACATCTGGCACCCATTGCTACCCCCGTAAGTTGTTTATAATATTCTGCTTCAAAATGAATAAAATTGTTTTCTAAAACCATCTCCATTAGGTCCGTCAACAAATCTGTCTTAACCTGTTGCATGTTCCCATATTTCCGTAAACTCCTTGAAAAACTTTCAAGACCTTGGTCATGTGGTATAACTGAGAATAGGTTTGCAACATCCACTGTTACAAACCAAAATTCTCCCAAATCAGTACTAGCCAAACCTCTCAAACAATCTAGACAGTGCCAAGAATCTTTTAATATGTGTGGCACTTTGTTCAAAACATTTTTACATGTAATGTCAATAAATGCCGCTAAAGGTTCCGATTTTGATCCTTTTGCCGCCACTATCGGCCTAAAGGGGGGATTTTTCATACTTTTATGTATTTTTGTTTATGACTAATGGGATTATTGTTGCCTGGTGGGATGTATATGGCTATGATGCATAGGGTTTTACAGCCATTAAGGTTTAGGAAGGTGACAAGCAGCTCTGCAGTGGAAAAAAGGGGAATGGGTTTTGAGTAAGAATTACTGTAAAGATGCTTGGGAATAGTAAGGCAATGCCTCCAACTTTTTTTTATGAAGTCTGTCAACTCTGAAGCAGGAGTGGTTAGGGGTAGGATTTCAGAATCTTGTCAGAATGGCTGGACAAGTTTTCCTCCATATCTGTGGCTACAGCTGCATTCACATGACTGTCACCATCTGGGCTGGACTTTATCACCAGGTATGTGTTCTGTGTGCCAGAGGCCACGCTACAATACTGAGCCACATCAGATCCCACACTGGGATCAGTAGATGGGCTAATGGAGGATATAGGCAATTGGTGTGGTAAAAGAAGAGACAGGTGACACAGGTCAGGAATACATACTTATATCAATTGCTGTATAGCATTAGTGACATATGCCTCTTATATCTCACTACAGTGTTACACATAATAATGACTTACCAGGAAGTCTTGTGTGTGTGAACAGGTAACAAAATCTATATAGCAAGGAGTTGACAATTGTGTTACATATGCAACAAAACATGACATATGTAAGGAATACAAGCATATCACACCTGACATGTCTTCATGGAAGATGATATAGGAGGAGAGGGATGAAATGCAACTGTTGTAGGGGAAACAAAAGCATAAACACAGCATTCTTAATCACATCCTTGCCAGCATGGACCATTCCAACAGAGGTAAAACATGCAGTAAGTAGTACATACACAAACGAGTTGTTTGTGGTTGAGCTGGTGATGGAGGCTGTCCTATGAGGATGTAGAAGGACACAGTATTAACAGAGGACAACAATAGATGTAACAGCAATGACATGTATAAAAGATAGGTAATAGCATACCAATGACACCCTCTCAATGTGGTGAATTTCTGTGTTGTAATGCTGATCCTGGAGTAGGAAAGTACAGACAAAACAAACACAGTCATGTCTGAAGGCACTGGCATTGTCACACGATGACATATACAATACAGTAACAGGGTCTGCTGATACTCATGTGATCATAATGCAGCTGTTGGCCAGATGTCCCTGTGAAGAAAAACAACAACATTAATTTCATACAACACAGGTCTGCTATGCATTGTTACTATCTATGAACATGTTGGGAAACCATACCTAGTCTGTCTGTAGGTGCACCTGCATAGCTTGTGCTCCCACAAAATGTACCTGTATTTTACCATGTCAGGGAAATATCAATATGACAGTAAACAGCACTGGCATGACAGGAGGCTGAGGCAATAACAGGTAATAGAAACAGTAACAGTATATGGAGATACTCAGCTGTTGAGTACGGCTGTTGTGCAGAAGAAGAAAGACCTCTGCAAATGAAAGCAGACAACATTACACATGTTGGTTGCACTGTTTTGTATGAAGTTGCATGGCTACACATCATTACACTTACTGTGGACATCATCATCCTGTGTGGACCCATGCAAACGATGCAATTCTGCTCCTGCAACACAAAAATGACAATACATGAATATGCATGCAACAGCAATATGTATTAATTTACTCTATATGCAAAACACATAAATGTTAAGCCTGGAGCATCTGTTTATATCCCACCCCTAGGTATGCAGTGCTCCCTACTTGTTGTATGTAGTGATGCAAGAAACTGTGATCTCATTAGAGATGTCAGTGATGGGCCACCACCGGTGGCATCTTTGACCTCTCACACCAGTGTACTCTGTGGGCTGCATGAAGGATCATGTCAGACCACCATAAGTGACAGACCCCCCCCAAGATCTTTTGTGACCTCCCACAACATTAATTATGTTGGTGAGGCCAATCCAGATTTCATTCTTCCATGCTGTATTTCCTGCCATTCGAAAGATTCTCCATCTATGTTGACACAGTGCATCTATTTTAATTTCATTCTCCTTTGGGAATAAAGTGTCACCCCTAGGTCTATTCGCCATCTGAAATACAGTTTTATGCACATGGTTAGCTTTATGTGGGGGCCCACATATTAAGATTATATGGACAGCTTATGCTACAGTAAACTGTATGCAGTCATATGCAATGCAAAATTCTAGGAAATAGTCCCTATGCTATATAGTACTATGACATGTAAAACCATAAAACAATGCATGAATACATAACACTTTAAACAGCAACATAGGTTGTGATATCTGTTTAGGCTGCCTGTGGGATTTGGACCCCTTACAGTGGATATCACAGTAGTGGAGGTCCAAGCACAACAGCATTGTGCCACATGAGCCACACACAGTGCATGCATATCACATTAACATACCACACATGTATGTAAAACAAAAATGTGTGATGGATCCAGCTATAATGCAATTGGACCCTAAACTGATAACCAGTGAAAACGTTAATAGAGAGTATATGAAAATTATCAATTGAGCAACTTAAAGAAGGCATTAAAAACCTCTGTATCTGCAAGCAGGCCACATACAGTACATGATAAACAGACAAACATGGATTGTTTTGTATTGAGTATCTAGTTCTAATACATGTTTTAAGAACTATCCATGAATAAATATTCATAACAGGAATATGAATACATACTACTTAGAAACATGCAGATAATGTTGGAATCCATAGTTTTCCATACCTATACCACAGAGTGTGTTGAGTCACCAGCAATATATACAGGGAATCCATGAATCCATCTTTATGTAATGTTCAGTTGTGTTATTTACATATGTCTGTACAACTGCATATGTGAACCTCCTGCATGTTACGGATGCAGATGTTGCCACATATATGCATACAGGTAAATCCCACACTCCTCCAATATGTCACAAACATTTTTCATAATGCACACATTTTTGCATAACTACTTCAATCTAACCATATACACATACTTTCATAAAGAGCAATATTAACATTGTTCGATAAGGAGATAAACATTTCACAACACAGCAAAGCTACCAGCTACAAAATTACCTTTGCAGCTACCTGTTACTCATGTATAACTGAATGTAAGACCAGCTATATGTATATATCTTTTAGGTAACGTTTGCACTATCCATAATTAATAAGGTTCATTAAAATTCAAAGTTTTGGAATCCCATTTGAGCATATCCATATATCTTCTTGAAATTCAACACATTAACCAATACCATGGCATAACGGGAAAGTACTCTGCACAAGTACCCAATAGGTGTTGTTAAATGGGACCATAAGTAGCACATGCCCATTGTCTTCCAATGACCTGATAACATGTCAAAAGCATCACTTTTAAATACTGATTTTGATACATTTGCAGATCAAACTACTGTTACTACGACCTAAGTGGGACCTCAGTGAGCAATTTATTGAACTGTGAAATATCGACATACTCATACTCAACATTATCATGGAGATGGCTACATCCAGGAGGCTTCAATGTGTCTGAGCATCATACTGGACTAAGAAGGAGACCACCCAGATACTGCCTGTCTACACTGGAGTGGAGCATCGCAAGAGAACTAGACCACGGAACTTCACAATGATTGACATCTGGAACCAGAATGCCAGGCAATATCAATGATATATGAGAATCTAGTGGACTGGAGTGCAGGTTCACCACTGCTATGATGACTTGCATTGGAGGAGCACAGAGGAGCTTCATCAGAGGGTCGCCGTGGTGCAGAAGCAGTTGCTGAATGCAAACAGTAAGTGTCACAATCCTACATATACCTGTACAGTCCTAAGGAATTCAGAGATACACCTGTGTCCCAAATGTATCAGATACATGACTTTTAAAACCATTAAATAGCTGTTCTGACAATTAGCTTATCTGGGTAATTATGAAGGCAAGGTGAGTGTTCTTCTTGTAAGTATAGGGTTTATTCCCATTGGGTTTTCTTCTTTAATGATGTTTATGTACATAATTTTGAACATTGTAAATTTTATCTGTTTCCCAACATATAACGGCATCATTTCACACATCCAGTATGGTTATGTATAACTGATGCCTATAGTATGTAGACTGCTGCTGACTACTCATTTCTGCATCATCTGTGATACTTTGACACCACTGCCTAGGCTACCTGTCTATGTGTGAATACTAACTCAAAAAATAAATGTGTCAGTTTATTCTGCTTTACAAAGTGAACATTCTTATTACAGTCTTGTTTTTTTAACACAAGACCAATTCACGTCTGACTGTGAGAACATATCTTCTGTGTTGTAAAACTTCATGATATCTGGTAGTTTTGTGGAGCTTAATGGCCTATAGCATTTATGTGTCAGATGTTTCTGTATTCATCATTTATCTGCAGAATTACAGACTACACACACACACACACACACACACACACACACACACACGCACACGCACACGCACACACACACACACACACACACACACACACACACACACACACACACACACACACACTCAATATTAGTTGGTTGAAAAGGCATTCAGGATGGTTGTTAACGTTACTTGTAAAGCAGCAGACCAGTATGTATGTATATCGTGGCTAGATATGGGTTCAAATCCACATAGAGGAAAGTTCTCATTATATTCTGATTGTCGTTTATTTAAAAATGCTTAAGAATACCTCGATTATTCATCATACTTTTACAAATATCTCTGTAATCTATAATGCTCTAACAACAGCACCTCTTTTAGTACAGTGTTATGGGTAAAGCTTGGAACAGACTGATATATTTTTGCAAAAACATTTTGTGGAATATACTAACATTTACAACTAGAATTTCATGTATAACTGTGGCATTCTTTATTAATTTGAATTCAACAGCTTTCTCATCTTTAAATTTAGAAGGAGTGGGATGGTCAGACATAAATTTGGACTGTAGAAAAGGGAGATGACCTGATATCATGGATAATTCTGAGTTATAGTTTTTACTTTGCCAATAAATATCTGTATATGTTCATAGGTTCATAGTAGGTTGCTATGCTAACAGTCTTAGAAGCCTTACAAACCTAGCCATATTTATCCCAAGTTGCCCCAATTATCAGTGGTTAGTTGAGTTAATTTCACAGAAGTAAGGGTCTATGGTAGTTAATACCAAATTACACTGTCCAGGAGGGACATGGGTTCCACCCCAGGTGTGAATCTGTGATCATCCATCCATTGATCTAGGTTGCATTTGAACAGGGTCAGGGAGGGGTTCTGTTTTATATGAATTGAAAGCTTGTTCCAGAGAAGTGGCAATCTTCAAGTTAAAATTTAGAGAACCTGATCTGAGCAATGTATATCATGGTTATTAGTAAGCTGTGTTATGTATGCCATGGCTTGGGCTTGAGTATGCTGCTCACATTGTCTGATGAATTCAGTGTCCCTGATATGTCTTGGTATTGAAAACATCCATAACTGTAGATATGGGATATAGAGAAGGTGTTGTGTGCATGAGGAGCCATCCTCTACCAGCATATCTGTTAATTATAATTCTACATAATAAGTTTTGGCCATTTCATCTGAGAATGTGTTATTAATGATATCTGAAATGTATGCAGATATACTTTTATTCTCATAATCTGACATCACATGTTGATGGGATGTTACTTAACGTCTATTACATTGCAGATGTGCACATCAGTTTCAATTTAATGTCAACTATGATTTTGACAGGAATGTGTGACCAGACAGGCATTTACTTTTCATTTTAACAGTTTTGATTACTGACATACATTGCATATGGTGGTACACTTGACTATGGCCATAATGTATTTTAAAGTTTCATAATGACTGTTTTCTGCCTGTTCATTGTGTCATAGTGGGCATGGTACTAAGTCACGTAGTATCAGGTATGCATAAATAATTCTGTTGTGCGTTGTGATTCACCTGAACAGAGCATGGGAACTGTGGACACTCAACCATCAGATGTCAGTGACAAGCACATGCCAGACCACTGTCAGAGTCCTCTGATGATGATGATGGCGATCATGATGATGATGAGGATGATGATGAGGAAGCTGCACCTGCATATGTCATCATCCCTGCTGCACCCCAGAGGAAATGACGCTTAGCACCCCAACAAGATGATCACTGGGAGCAGATCAGAGAAATGGTGACCGATGTGTGTGTGTACACAGATGAGGGACATGATGGGGATTTTCTACCAATGTATGGCACAGGGTATGCATGAATCATTCAGGAAGATAGCCCGAGAGATCATTCTTAATGTTAATCTCCATCAGAGTAGTCCCTCAGCTCTGTAATTATTGTCTGTGTGATCCACTGTTGTAATGCTGCCACCATGGTGTATGCCATATCAGTTACTGAACTGCATATGCACATTTGTGAATGCATACCATTTTGCTGCCATGATTATGTGACACAGGTCTAAATATACAGTGCATATATTGTGTGACATTTAGCATAATGTTTCAATGTGTGTACGTCACACATTGCCACATTAGACTTTAATTCAACATTCAGCCATCAATGAGTTTCACAATTAACATGCAGCTAATGCTGCAACGATCCCATTGTAAATGTGTGTTACTGGAAGAAACTTGCAAACAACATGTTTCCCATATTCCACAAATACCACAGTGGTATGGGTATGATTTTTAGATTGCCATGTCATGTATGTGCAACAGAAGGACATACCATTGCACCTGTGTTTTGGAAGACAGTTGTTATGTTGTCCCACTGGCATACTGACATTGTGTGTGGCATATGTTGACAATGCTGGAGCCATGTTGTGTCATATAAATGTATCTCTTTCATATGGGCAGTCCTCCTTTACTGAATGCATTGACTGCCAGTATACCATTCATGTATACACAATTTATTCAGTAACAGCACATTATGCCATCTTTGGCCTATGTTACATTTCCACATCCATTCCTTATTCACATAAGTTCACACATTTTGGCAAACAATGTACATATTCAATGATTTATGTACATATCTCTGCACATATTCCAATCCATAGGGAAACACTGTTGTATCATGGAAATGTGAGCAGTCATTGACTTCATGTTAATGTGTTGTAATGATGCTGACTGGACTGTCCTCTGCTCAGTAATAACCAGGTATTTATTCTGCTCGTTATTTAACATTGGCATGACAGTATGTGTGTATATGTGTATATAATATCAATTCTTAGCTTGCTTACGTATGCCTCTTGATACTGTATGATTGCACAATACTGTGTGTGATTTATACATGCCCATTTTGTTGATGTTGACAATGCAGTCTGCCCATGTAACATACATTGGCCATTTGCTTCAATGTAGTTTGGGTTGACTTCAACACCTCCTATGTCATGTATACATTCATTTGCAATGTGTCACCTTACATATTGTTGTCATGCTTTACTGTTTGCGTGTGGAGATCAGATGCCATGTCTTCATTGATGTGGGCGCATATTGTCCACCTCCCTTCAACCTTTGTTGGTATGTCATATATCTTGTACGTTCACCTTTGTTGGAATTCTCTTCCATTTTCATGTGTTTGTTTTGTTACCTGGTCAATGTGTGCCATTTCTGTGGCCATTATACAGATGGAGGACATATGCACACAAGATGCTGGCTGCTACTTGCAATACATACTTGTTCTTGTTATACCTGTATGTTACATATTAACCAGTGTACATCGTTGAAATCATTGTACACAACTTGATATTGTTTATATAGCAGTAACGTTAGATTTGTGACCATGTATTATTATTACATGTCAATTGTGTGGTATGTGTATTGATGTTGCTTTCAATTCACTTCCTGTTAGGTCATTGAGGGTCATACATATATGCCTCTACCTTTGTGTTCCACACATCTGTTTGGGTTGTGTACACCTACGTACTTGTGTAAGTAGCAGCCAGTTTGCTGCTTTGCTCCAATGCTGTTGTTTGGTACTGTGTTCGGTTGTCTGCCTTTCAAATGCTTGGTTGGAGGCTCTGTTCTGTCAGCTGCTGGTATTATCTGGTATTCCAAGAATTGCATTTCTTCATCTGTGACGTGCTTGGCTTACACTTTCACTGCTGACAGACTACTTGAAATTGGTTTATTTATCTAATGTGTACTATAATCCCAGTTTATTACCCTACAATACACAACTACCATCGGTCATACACATTCTGGTATGACTGCCACAGAGTTTGCAACATATCATAAAGTGATAGTGCATAGGTATATATGTAGTTCTGCATTTCACTATGGCTGGTATGCATCCCCAATCTATCAACTTTCCAGTGCCCATGTTGTGTAGTGTGCTGTCTGTGTAACTTACCTACTGTTTATTATACCATGACCCCCCATTAATATTCCAAAACGTGCATGCTGATTGGCCAGCGTGCACATTGTAAATCGACTTATACTAATGGAAAAAGGTCCGGTCGCCCGGACTTTTTCCATTAGTATAAGTCTCTTTCAAAACACTGTCTCGCTATGTTAAAAGAGTTTAACATAGCGACACAGGTTTAAAAAAAGCAACGGAGATCTCCGTTGCTTTTTTAAAAGCTGTCTCGCTATGTTAAACTCCTTTAACATAGTGACACAGTGTGTAAAAAGCAACGGAGATCTTGCTTTCTCCGTTGCTTTTTTTTTAAACCTGTCTTGTTATGTTAAATGGGTTTAACATAGCGAGACAGCTTTAAAATAAGCAACGGAAATCTCCGTTGCTTATTTTAAAGCTGTCTGGCTATGTTAAACCCATTTAACATAGCGAGACAGGTTTAAAAAAAAAAGCAACGGAGAAAGCAAGATCTCCATTGCTTTTTACTGTTTCGCTATGTTAAATGGGTTTAACATAGTGAGACAGCTTTAAAATAAGCAATGGACATCTCCGTTGCTTATTTTAAAGCTGTCTCTCTATGTCAAACCCATTTAACATAGCAAAACAGTAAAAAGCATCAGAGATCTTGCTTTCTCCATTGCTTTTGGCCACAGCTCTGATGTACTGCGTAGGTATGCGCAGTGCATCAGAACTGCCGCGGATACCAGACAGCTGCAGAAGGGCAGTAAAGAGGCATTATACAATGCCATTATTTAAGAAAAGTAATTATTTCTTTTCTTAAATAATGTCATAGTATAATAGCAATAACCCACTTCTGGGTGTGGGTAATGCGGGATTTACCCACGGTTGCCTTTGTTTGGTCCCTCGCGCTTCACCCTCGGGACCAAACCATGGCAACCGTGGGTAAATCCCGCATTACCCACACCCAGGCATGGGTTATTGCTATATTATTAAATTGTTGTCTTATATATATTGTGATATTTGTTATATGGGTATACCTGCTATGATGGCCTTTTCCTCCTCTTGCCCTCTGATTTTTTCCCACAGATTTTCCTATTCCAGCATACCTCTTTTGTGTCCCTCTTTTTAATCTATACCCCATGTATGCTTTTCTATCTCCCTGTTTCCTTGGTTATGTGCATTATTGTGTTCCTCACACATGTATTGCACCCATTGTCAGCTACTATTAGCTGTGACGATGTGGTTGTGATTGTCCTTTGCCTTTATTAATTTTTTTATTAGAAATTTTATGGATTTCTTAAGAATCCATAAGAGACAGCTAGTACATTTTAATAGCAAAGTACTTTTGGAGATATTCCATATCTGTCTGTAAGCTTACTGGATTGTTGTAGATATGTATTTACAAATATCAAGCATCTTAGATTGTCATATTATTTCTTAACTTTGTTAAAGTACATCACACTTTGTGAGACATTTATCATGACTTACGTAGTAGCTGTGACTGCTATACAGTATGCCATTACAACTGAGAAGCTCTGTTATGCACCAAGATATTCTAAGTTCACTGAAGCATACTTACATATTGCAGGCTTATCCACAACTTTTCTACTGATATTGGCACAATGCACAGGATTCCACAAACTTTACTGAATCTGGTCCAATATTTTGAAACAAAAGTCTGATCATTTCTTAAAGACCTTAAACTCAATTGAGGTGCAAGCCAATGGAAACTGTACAATCAAATTATTATTCCTAGTATAAAATATGTAAATGAATCTGCACTGTGAAACTGCATTCAGTCAAAAAGACAGATGTCAAATTAGGCTCATTGTATAGAATCAAACCTTTCCTTACTGATAACACAAGACAAGACATAGCCAGAACTCATCTACTCCCCAGTCTACTATATGCCTCCGCTATTTTAAAAAAAACATAAGTAAAATGATCTCACCAACTAGAAACCTGCTATAATAAAATCACAACATTTGCCATCAACACTCCACATAAGTGCCACCATTACACTGCCCTACATCAACTAAACTGGCTAAAACTCTCTAATCACTTAACTTACTCTCAACTTACCTTAGTTCACTGACTTGTACACCAACCCAATAAAACTTCCTCCCTTCAGCTAATGCTTCAACCTTATAGTAACACTCGTACACTTTGTTCCTTCTATAAATCATTATTACAGGTCTCCAAATCCAATAACAAAGCTGGAGACTGTCTCTTCTCTAACTGTATCCCCAAAATATGGAATACTCTTACTTAGACCATTGCAACCACTACTGATACATATCACTTCAAAAAACTTATAAAAGATTTCTTCAGTAACAATTGGTTCTGTTCATGCTCCACTCCTGGATGAAGCCTTCTACTGACTAGCAACCTACATGCAGCCTGGGATGGGGCCTTCCATCATTGTGAAGAAAAATTAGTGGTGTTACTTGTGTGGTAAAGGTGCAGTCAGGGAGTAGAACACTCTATTATGTTAAAATGAAACACTATCAATTTGCAGTAAGTTGCATCAGAAGGGATCTGATGGTTGATCTTCTTGATGAGGTTCAGTCTGATTTCTTGGATGATTTAGCCATTTCCAAGCAACTATTGCCTTCCGCTGTTCAAGAAATTTGAGCAGCACTACCAGAATTAGAGGATGTGCTCATTGGTCAGCTAGTGTTTATTCACCTGATGGATCATCAAGTGGATACATGATACAAGTGACCCATCACACAAGATGGCTAGAGGGTGCCTACAGGAGTTAGGCAAACCTGAAAAAGAACTACAGCATATATTGGAATTGGTAATAATCCAATAGTGAGCCAAATCACTGGTGCTAGAGCCAAAGGAGGATGGCAGTACCAAATTATGTGTGGCTATAGAAAACTAAACAATCCTTCTGATAGCTTTTAGACTTATTTCAGCCAGTAGATGGATCCAAACAATGTAAGTCCTGCCCTCACATGTAGTAGTGGTATACTAGTGGACAGTGCTAATATTCAAACTCCATCAATGTCAAATAGGCCATCATATATTGATGGCAGTTGGCTACTCATCACAACTTTACATTTTGTTTCCAAAAAAGTCTTAGGCATTATAACTTCATGAATTCAGGTTATTGTTAGAGGTTAAGGATAGCAATCATTTGTATTGCTGAAGTGCAATTCCAGTGAAAATATTACAAAGGCTTCTCTGCAAGCATGGCTTTTCATCAAATTAAACGCAATCTGTTTAAACGTCTTGGGCTGCAGGTGCACCCCCCCCCCATCCAAACTTGAATAAGTACTATTGCTTAAGTGCAATTCCAGTGAAAATATTACAAAGGCTTCTCTGCAAGCACGGCTTTTCTTCAAATTAAACGCAATCTGTTTAAACGTCTTGGGCTGCAGGTGCACCCTGCCCCCCCCACCCTCCAGACTTGAATAAGTACTATTACTGAAGTGCAATTCCAGTGAAAATATCACAAAGGCTTCTCTGCAAGCACGTCTTTTCTTCAAATTAAATGCAATATATGTCTTAACTTTCAACATAAAGACTTAATGTTAATGCCTTTATACTGATTTTTTTTTTAAAGCATGCACACTTGCAGAGGCCTGTCTAGCTAGCCCAGTTTTCCTAACTCCAATCCTGTAAGACCCAATTTCAGACTCTAGTTGATGACATACTCCTGGGTTCTGTACCTCTCTCTGAGTAGCAAGGCAAAATTTTAATTTTTTATCTATGGCTTTTATATCCAACTGTGCTTTTTTCCCCAGTTTCATCTGTGACCAGTCAATATTAGACTATTTCTGTATGACAATAGCTATCCACTTCAAAACTAAACTGCACTACCCCAGAATTAGTAACAACAGAAATAATTAACTTGTGCTAGTTTAGTCCCTCCCCTTGAACTGTACTGCCATTTACTTAGCTGCAGTTCATCTATTCTCTTGGTACTCTGTCCATATCACTTAGCTACAGTTTGAGTCAGTTGATTGTTTGTTTTTGTTTGAATTGCCCATCTTCCAGAATCTGGTGGAGAGACCTGTCAATCACTCCCACAGGACTCCTACTACAATTAGTCCCTACCCTCCTCCCCCACTAGGAACACATAGCACTGAAGTTATATAAAGGCTTGTATTCACTGTTATCTGATTGTTTTCCAGA
This sequence comes from Protopterus annectens, assembly GCF_019279795.1. Classification (NCBI taxonomy): domain Eukaryota; kingdom Metazoa; phylum Chordata; order Ceratodontiformes; family Protopteridae; genus Protopterus; species Protopterus annectens. The sequence continues at coordinate 1,887,836,026 of NC_056737.1, read as the reverse complement.
CCACAACCCCTCCTAAGAGCAGCTAACAGGTCTCTGCCCACTTCGCTCCCCACCCTGCCCCCAATTCCCACCCACCCCCGGTGGTCCTACCTTTATTAGAACAAACCCCTCCCATCATTTCTACCACCAACCACAACACTACTCCCAACTCATCATCTACCCACTACTACCCCTCCTTTTCTGATAACATGAATAAGCATATCATATGTATACTATTTGCATACTCTCTCCTTGCATATCTTACATATTACCAAATCTTACATATTACCAAAACTCCATTATACCCCCACTCAACCACTTCCACTGTACAACTATTCACTCCATCACTCATGACTCACCCTCACTCTGCTCCTCTCCCACCAACTCAAGAACCATCCCTATGCATCCCCCACATATTCTATCAACTAAAATACTAAAACTAAATGCATCCCTACAAGTTAACAAAATAACCTTCCCACATCTGTTACCGACTGCACCAAATCATAAAGTTTCCCTAAAATGCAAACTCTTTCACAAACTGATAAAACTAATAACCTCATGCATATCGAAACTTGCCTTTAGTGGAGACATCCACCCCAACCCTGGCCCCTCCATCTCCAACCCCACTTCTAATAATCAGACTAACAACCACATCTCCCAAATCCCAGCCAGTAGAAAACCAAATGATCTTCTTCTGCTAAGCCTAAATATCAGAAGTATAGCCAACAAAGTCTGCAAACTCCATGCCACCATAGACTTATACTCCCCAGATATAATCATTCTGACATAAACCTGGCTAAAACCTCACATTACCAGTGAGAAAATCATCCCTAATGGTTACAACATACTAAGACTAGACCGACTAAACAAGAAAGGATGTGGTATAGCTATAATATTTAAACAGCATCTAAGCATCCAGATTCTAAACTCATCAGCTCCCCAAATTGCCAGTGAAGAAATAATATATACCAACCTGAAAATAAACCAAAAATAAAACCATCAACATAATAGGATACTACTTCCAACCTGGCCAAAATATCCCTCCACTAGAAAACCTCCTTAGCTGGACTACCCACCATCTCCCTCAAGATACCATAATTTTAGGTGACTACAGTATTGATTGGCAATCCTTTTGTGACAACCATCCAACCTAGCATGTAAACCTTCATGGCTTCACCCAATTTGTCCAGTCACCAACCAAAATAAATAAAAACTCCAACAAGCACACTACCCTGGATTGGAGACTAGTCAGCAAGATTCCCCAGTCCTATATAGCTGCCTATCAGATAGCCTCAGTGATCATTCCCCAACATTCCTACTCAAAAAACACCTATACCAAGTTAAACTGATCATCTACCGTCAAATACATAAAAAAACTACACTTTAACCTAATCACACTCATCTCATCCCTCAAAGAATGTAACTGGCACCCTTTAAATTACCTCAGCCTAGATGACGCAGTCCAATCTTTCAATGCTACCTTCCAAAGCATCCTAAGTAACCATGCCCCCATAAGACTTAAGAAGAACCAAAGCCCAACCCTCCCCATGGCTACAGAAAACCACTAGGTCAGAAATGAAAAACCGAGATAAAGCCTAGGAACACTGGCGCAAAACCAAAACCCGCTCAGCTAGACAGAAATTCCTAGAACTACGTAATAGAGTCAAAAAGCTAATAAAGGAGGACAAAATCCAATACTACCAGTCTGCCCTCAACTCCTCCCAACACAACCCTAAACAATTCTGGACCTCCATAAACTCCATCCTCCACCCAGGTAAAATCAATACCCCTACACCTAACATTCCTCACTCCTCCAAAAATATTGCTACCTCATTCAACACACACTTCACACAAACCATACTATCACTAGGTAGACAACACAACCCCCTCCCCTATACCCTACACCTTCACCCAGTAATCTCCCCACACTCTTCTCATTTTCTCCCATTCCTACCTCCAACATAAAAAAACTCTTAACTAAACTTAAACCCACAAAATTAGCAGTAGAGACAACCTTCCAAGTGAATTTCTACAAATTGCAGCTGACACCCTAGCCTACCCAGTATCGATCTTGATTAACCGATCTCTGTCAGAATGCTATGTACCTACACTTTGGTAAATATCACACATCATTCCCCTTCACAGAGGCAGCCCCTCCACAGATCTAACTAACTACTGCCCCATAGCTATTTTATCTCCACTCTCCAAAATACTAGAGAGATGCATTCACTCTCAAATCTCAGACTACCTCCTTACTAACAATCTCCTTTCTAATACTCAACATGGTTTCCGACCAAACCATAGCACCACCACAGCCTTACTCTCTTTTACTAACACTATCCTTCACCATAAAAACAATGGCCATATCTCCTCTGCTACTTTCCTAGACCTATCTAAAGCATTTGACATGGTCCCACACAAACAACTCCTCTCTGTATTCAATAACTTATCCTTTTCTCAATCAGTCACCAACTGGTTTCAAAGTTACCTGTCTGACCATCTGCAATCTGTTGTATGGAAAAATGACATATCTCCCCAACTACCTGTCTCTACTGGTGTTCCCCAAGGATCCATCCTTGGACCCCTACTCTTCTCTATTTTCACCAATAATCTAGCCTCTGCCACCAAACATGGCACACTCATACAATATGCAGATGACTCAACCATCATCTGCTCCACCCAGTCCCTACCCGAACTGCAAAAGGTCACACAGCATGCCTTTTCCTCTGTTGAAACTTGGCTATCCAATGCCCAGTTAATACTCAACCCAAACAAAACTAAACTCCTCATCTTCTAACCCACCAAACATACTCAAAACAACTCTCACTTTAACATCACAGCAAAAGACAATGCCACTATCCACCCAACAGATCACACCAAATTGCTAGGAGTTGAAATAGACAACAATCTCAAATTTGACATTCACATATCCATGACCATAAACAAAGTCCACCAAAAACTAGGAGCCTTATACAGAAATAAGCAACTCCTCACCAAAGCAGCTAGGATTTCAGTTGCAAATTCACACCTTATCTCCACCCTACTTTATGCCTTTCTACTATATACCAACGTAAGGCAATGTGATCTAAATAAACTCGAGACCCGCTACAACAAAATCACCAAATTCACCAGTGGGGCATCCTACCACAGTCACCACTGTCTCTCACTTACTGAACTAGGCTGGCTAGAACTCTTTCACCTCCTTCAATGATATCAACTCACACTCACCCACAAACTGGTTAACCATCCTCTAAAGGTTCCCATTCTTCCAGTATCTACTTCAACCCTATCTCATCACCAGACCACTATGATCCAGCAACAAAAATCAATTACAGGCTACTAGAGCCAATAACACTGCTGAAGAAGCACAATTCTCAAGCACTATAGCCAAATTATGGAACACCTTCCCCCACACAATAACCTCTCTACCATCATGGACCCACTTCAAAGCTTTACATAAAGTGCACCTAAAAACATGCTGGCTATGCCCTTGTAACTCTCCCCTCTAACTTCTCCCACTCCATCTACCCTCTACCTCTCTTCCACCCCACAAACTACCTTTGATTACAGCAAGCTCTGATACTTCCATGCCTGTCTAATTATTATATGGCAGTAACTTCTTATTGTAACAATTGTTATCTGCTATGACTTCATGGATAGAACAGATGCTAGTTATCTACTGAATGTATTATGTTCTTCATCTGTAACTATGTTTGTAATATTTTAATTGCTAGGATTCTTAATCTGTAACTATGTCTGTAATATTTTAATTTGTGGAGCTTTTCTCCCCAGGCCTCCGCTGAAAATGGACCTGCGTCCAGTCGGACATTCCCGGTCAACAAATGTAAATAAATAAATAAATAAAATAAATTAGAAGTTACAGTGAGTCGAATCTGATATAACTATTTTTCTGTTGATTAAATCCTTCTGAGATTACCTGCATAACAAAATTTTGACTCGCAAGATATAAAGAGACTGCCACAGTGCTCTAGTGGGAAAGGAACAAAAACAGATGTAGAATGATATGGCAATCCATTGTAAGATACACTCACACAGTCCCTCTCATATTTCTTGCAAAACTATGGACAAGTCAGGTTCATAGGTAGGTACTACGAGGGCATTCATAAGCCTAGCCAGAGTGTGTCGGCTATTGCCGCCCCATTGATTAATTAACTGATCCTCTGTCAAGCAGAGCCAAAGAAGTGATCCCAGGGGTGTATTTTCTGTTACCCTTCCACTCATCAAGGTTTCTCTTGAAGAGTGTTAGTGAGGGGCTCTGCTTAATGTAGTTTGGAATTTTGTTCCAAAGCATGGGGAGTCTCTGTGACAGGAATCTATCCATCCAGCATGTTCTATTTATTGTTGTGGCGAGGTTTAGCTCACTAGAGCATGTGGCTCTCAGTGACTTGAATTTCTTTAGGTGGAGCATGTCCATCAATTCCGAGTTGGACATGGCTTTGTAAGTCAGGCTAGATGACCTCTGAGTAAGGGATATGCCACTGAGTACAGCTGTAGTTTTTTCAGTCGGGCTGCATAGGACATATTTTTGAGGCCAGTAATCCTCTTGGTGAGGTACTTTTGTGGTCTCTCCAGCTGTTGGAAGTGTCTTGTGAGGTACATCCCAAATAAGGCATTGTACTCTATGATGGATCAGATGAGTGACGAGTAGAGGGGCACTATAACCTCTTTATTTCTAGATGCAAACCCTTTAGTAATTAGATGGGCCATGTAGAAGTATTTCCTAACTACTTTGGCAATATGATTGTCAAAGGAGAGATTACTATCTACCTAGGTTCCCAGATCTCTTTTTACATCTTCTGTATTAAGGGGGCTGCCACCTATGTGGTAAGTCGTGGGTGTTTTGTTTTACCCAAATGGGATGACTATGCATTTTTTGGCATTTAGCTTGAGGCCATGACTTTGACACTAGGTGTCCATCTGCGTAAGGCCCATTTGGAGGATGTCCATGCCAGCTAGAGTGTCAATTATGGCTTCCAGTTTGCAGTCATCGGCAAACTTGTTTAACCATAGTCCTCCTGTATTTGCCTGTACTTTTGAGAAGTATATGCCGAACAGTAGGGGTCCCAGGACCAAGCCTTGTAGGACACCACTTGTGACTGGTTTAGAGTTGGACCTGTAGCTCACTATTCTTACCGTGTGAGTTCTGTCTGTAAGCCAGTTAGCAACCCATCTCATGATGTAGGGGTTTATGTTCAGACTGGTGAGTTTTTCTGTAATACCTGAGTGGGGAATGGTGTTGAAAGCCTTGGTGAGGTTAAGGTAAGCTGTGTGAACAACCTTTCCCTCATCTATGGCCTTGGTGACTGTTTCGAAGAAGTCAGCCAGGTTTAGTAGGAATGATATGCCCCTAACAAAGCCGGACTGGGTCGGGTCAAGTGTTTGGAGGTTCCCAATGTCTTTGTTAATGAGTTCCATGATGATGCGCTCTATAGCCTTGCAGACCAGGCTAGTCAGGCTTATGGGGCAAGAGTTACCAGGGTCAGTTGTGGTCCCCTCCTTTGTGGAGTGGAATAACTGTTGCTGTGCGTCATTCTGTGGGCATGTAGCCTGTGGAGAGGCTGAGGTTGAACAGCGTGTTTAGGTGGGGGGTTAGTTCATTCTGTAGTTCATGCAAGATGCAACCTGGGACACCATCTGGCCCCATTGACACTGTGTTTTTGGTTTCTGGAAGGGCTATTTTCACCTGTGCATCTGTGATTTCTAGGACACTACACTTTTCCGGTATTGTTGTGGGCCCTTTTGGAGGTGAGAGGGGGGTGAAGTTTGCACTGAATCTATCTGCCAGGATGTTGGCAATATCAGTAGGTTCAGTATATTTTGTGCTATTTTGCACTAGTTTAGTCCATATCTGCGAGTTGCCACTTAGATTCTTAACATAGCTAAAGAAGGCTTTGTGGTTAACTTTTGAATCCTTGGCTATTTTTCTTTTGAAGTCAGCCTTGGATGATTTTATGAGGGACCTTAGTTTCTTACTGATACTGATAAGGGATGTCTTTCCTTCTTGGAATTTGTTTTTTTTTTTCTAAACTAGTTTCCTCCTTCTATTGTATAGCTTGTTTATGGCAGGGTTCCACCAGACTGGTTTCCTTCTCTTAGAGGAGTGACTCTTGGATGGCATGATCCATGCATCCTTGTAGGTGCTCATAGAGTGCATTTGTAAAGGTTTCTGCATCTTGGGCAGCATTATACTTTACTGTGGGGGCTGTGAAACTTACCACCTCTGTCTTAAGTAAGGTGAAGTTTGCTTTAGAAAAGTTTTTTACTGTGGTTTCCTTAGTTGGGGGTGGTGGTGGGGTGTGGACATCCAGAGTGATTAGTTTATGGTCTGATCTAACCAGCGACGGGTTGACCTCTGGGGTGGAACACCTGTCACCCATGTTTGTGATGACCAGGTCCAATATGTTTTCACCTCTGGTAGGGGAGTTTACAAGCTGATCCGGGGCATTTAAGTTGATGAATTCCATGAAGCGTTGAGCCTGGGAGTTTGAACTTGAGAAGTTTTAACAGTTAATGGTAGGAGGGTGTTTAGTAGGACCTTCATGTTTTCCAGAGTCTCCAGAAAGGTGGAGTGGTGGTCCTGGATCATGGAGGGTGATCTGTAGCAGGCCACAATTTGCATTGCCTGATGTTAGTTGCACATGAATGATCTCAGAGGTATCATGCTGCGCCACTAACCTGGAGGTGTAGGTATCCTTGATGAATATGGATAAACCCTCTCCTTTTGTGTTTCAGTCCATGTTTTGTGGCCGAAATGTGTGGTATGAGTTGTAGCCCGGGAGTGCTGGGGTGGTCTCTGGATCCTTGAACAAGGTTTCCGTTACTGCACAGATTTCAATGTTATCCATACTGAGGAGTGCTTCAAGTGCATGCATTTTGAGATTTAAACTCCTGGTGTTGAGTAGCATAACCCTCAGTTTTTTGTTAATTATGCTGTTTGCGGAGGTGGGTTTGACTTTTGAGCCTTGCCTAAAAAAGGTACTATGGGGGCAGCAAGAGCCTTAGCCAGTATTCAAATGCCTAGGGTGACAGTCTCTTGTGAAGCAATGTGGCTTGTCGAGCATGGCGTCTCAGGCTGACAGACACTGGATCCCCTTTAAATGACACGAAAAGCTTAGCCAACTGTTGAAATTGATAATTTTCTCCTTATACTGAGGTATCATTCTTGGTGAGGGCAGGATGCTGCTCAGGGTCAGGGTCATACCAGCCTGGGCTACATGATCAGGGAGCTCTTCCATGTCTCTTTTCATGTAGTCCAGGGAGGTACATCTCAGGTCATTCACACCATCATGAACAATGACAGAGTCATATTTGTACTTGTTCTGGAGTGACCTGAGTGCTTGTGTTATGTGGCAGATTCTGGCCCCCGACAGGCAGCTAACTGTAACTGTCTGCTTGTCCAGCCTAGTGCGTGGGACGTCAGTGTGCCTGACTATAGAGTCACCTATTACTAGTGTGTGTTAGATATGTTATTTTGCCTTAAGGGCTGTGATTGTGCGGCACACTGATTTTGTGTTTTCTGTGTTGTCTGGTTTGTGATGGGAGGTGCAGGTTGTTTGGGTGTCTGCTTTGGAGGTCTCTGATGCTTTTGCAGGTTTTTATTTCGAGCCTCCGAGTATGGTTTTGTGTATTTATGTGTATTTTTTGCCAGTACTGGTTTAGTAGGTCTATGTGTGGTTGGAGGTGTGGTGCAAGTGTTAATCTTCTCCTCTTGACTGTCTGTTCCAGTCTTGGTTGGAGACAGCTTAGCTTCCAGTTTGGCCGTATAATTATATCTCTCACATGTTAATGTTTTGTGGTAGGAGAAGAGGGTTGTCTGTGTACATGAGGCAGTTGTAACTTTGCCTGAGGATACCCAGATTCACCACCTGGACTAGAGAGTACACCTGAAATTGCCCTTTGGTCATGCCTGAATAATAGGGTGAGCTGCTTAGTCGCTTGGTTGTTGAGAGGTGAATAAAGAGCCTTGCCCTGCTGGGCAATCAAGTGTCAGTGTATATTAGTGCTTGCAATTAGGTCTGAGCAAGTGCTGGGCTGTAGGATGCTTTTTGAGTGCTTAGGTTGAGAGTTAGACTAGTTTCAATGGAAAAACTGAAGAGGAGACTTAGTGGAGCTGGGAATAATTTAACCCTAGCTAATTGGCGCTGCCTGGTGTGCAAAACCATGCAGAAGTGGTTTTTATAGCAGGGAAATGAAAGAGATAGAAATTAGCCCAAAATAGCCAATAAACTACCAACTTCTGTGCTAGAACCACTCCTCCAGGGACAGATAGGCTGCTCAAAGCTCCCCTCTCTCACAGGTGAACAGAGAAACTTCCTTCTATCCAAGTAAGGTATGGGCAACTCAGAAACTTGTAACACAGCCCTGAATTCAGCACAAGCCTGAAAACTGTACTCTGCTAGCTTAGAAAGGTGGGAAACAAGGAATATTTTTTTTTAAAAGATGAGGCAAAAACAGTAAAAAATACACTTAAAACAGCTTTAAACAACTACAAATGATCAGAAAAGGCTATCACACTTTAATGTGTAGCCTACAACAGTTAAACAAATTATGTAAACAAAAAACAACTTTTTAAAAGTGCAGACAGTCAAATAAGTGCAATATGTAAAAGAAAAAAAAACAAGCTTTTAAATCACAATAAATGCTGGAAAATTGGTGTTTAGGCAGAAAACAGTTAAGTACAGCAAGAAAGTACAGAAAACTAATACTTAATCACTCCAAAGTCTCTCTTCTAAGCTAGAAGGCTTGTATCACTTTAAGACTTTCTAGTGCTTCCCAGTAGGTTAGTTAGAGGAAAGATGGGAAACAAGTGCAGATGTGGTCTTTTAAACCAGAAAGTTGAATGAGATGGACAAATTGTCCAAATGGTCAATAAACTACAATTTCTGGACCAAGAACCACTCCAAGTCAGAGGATCATAAACTCAGCAACTGCATCTTTGGGATGTTAGTAGAAGCTGGCATATCCAGCAAAAACCTACAAAGGCCCAGAGATGATGTGTAAACTGCACAAAAGGAGCACCTCATGCAAAATCCAGATTAGAGAAACAAATCCATTGAGGCATCATTGTTAACCTCAGCACCATTGTGCCATTCAAGTACTGCTGAAATAAAAAAAATAGCATGGCATTTATGTTAAGGTCTTTGTACTGACAATCCACAGGAAATCCTATATTCAGAAGAGAAATTGCAGCATTTAGGCTGTGTCACATTGTAGCTCTCTGAGACTTAGATTCTACTGCTCTACAGCTTGAAACCCATTCTTGTCTATTGTGCACTACATGTTAAATGTTTTTGTGTCTATTGGTAATCATGGCATCTTCATCCATGTGATTGTTGTCAACCAAGATCAACTGCAACTGTCAATATTGTGCTGATGATTACATTTTTGTAGTTAAGTTCTCCTCATATTTGTGGTTTGGCTCAAGTAGCATAGTCATCGCTAGTTATAAAACAACATTCTTTTTAATGGAGCATAACACATTTTGTGTCACTTCTTTGTAATTTATACTGCTTTTTCACTTAAGTTTGACAAGGAAATCTTGCTAATCTACAGTGAAACATTACTCCCACTCCTCTAATTTAGTTTCAACTCAAGGAAAATGTCAAATGTCATTTTTTCACCTGATGCTTATGGGCTAATACTAATGCTTATTTATCATGATACATGTTATCATAAGTGTTTGGCTTCTTTTACTCTAGGTGCCTAGCCTACAAGCCCAGTAAAAGTTTTACTAGCCTGGACAGCTAAGATAATACTTAGAATGTGCAATGAATCACATTATCAGTTTATCCTCTGGAGTCTATCATTATATCTCAGTTCAAAACTACTGATATTTATCCTAATATTACCTCTGCATTCATCATTTGTACCCTTAGGGTATACCCTGACAGTTTCATAGCAATACTTTAAAATTAATGTAATAAAAACTTGGAGCACAAAAAAAATTAGACAAAAGATGTCAAATGTCTAATAAGAAAGTAATCTATATAAACTGCTATATAGTTACATATTGACCACTATACAATTAGCAATACTTACATCAAAATGAATGTATGTGGAAATGACTTTGCTAGCTCAATAAATGTTAGTTTGTGTTGCTTTTGCATCTGGCCTTCATAGGCAGATAAAATAAAAATGGAGTCACAGTTGCTAGAAAGCACAAATGGAAAATATGAATAAATCAGTACTTATACCTTGTAATAAGTAGTTGATGTTGGAAAGCTAAATATTATCCTCAGTTTATAATTATATAATCTAATCACAGGTTTTCATGCTAGTTTAAATATTAATCCATCCGGAAATAAAGTATGAGATTTCAAAATTAAGCTAGGTTCTTTTTGGCATGTGTTTCCTGTTACTACTCTTCAATGTCATATTAACTTGGCAAATCAAGTTTAGACTGAAGGAAATCTCTAAAGTGTTGTACTGTAGGGCTTGTCATTACACCCCATTTTACTTCCCTTGGATGATTCGTTTCACACTGAGTAGAAGAGGCATCAGGTCAAAATGCATATTTTAAAACATATTAAGGATGTAAGCAGAGTGCGATGGCAAGGCCTGCAGCACAAAACTGCAAGGAATTCAATCCACTTAAAACTGAACTGTTGAAGTATGGCATTAGATTTCAAGTGAACAACAACCAATGAGAAGGTTTGACTACAAAACCCTTTGCCACACAACTATCCACACAAACAAATCTCGTTAAACAGAATAAAAAATAAACATACTGCTCCACAGGAAAGCAGTTTTAGTGCTTTCATTTCTTTAATCGTGAACTTCATCAGAAGCTGAATACAAACTGAATAAAAGGCTACATAATTCAATTTAAATACAAAAAGGAATGACATCAAACTTTTAAAACTTTCAATGACTTAGTTTAAAAATATACACCTTCATTTAATTTCTTTTGAGCTTAAAACGACAGCTGAGACAAATACAACTTCATAGAATCTTGTATTTTAACATACCTCTAACACTAATAGTCTCATTAATACCTGGCAGAAAACCCACTGTAAGAAACACTTGCCAGTTTAACTCTAGCTTTTTCCAAGTAGTTGTTAAATGAATCAACAAATAACTTAGGATCCACTTTTTCCAACACTGAAACTTCAAATTTACTGAAATAGTACAATTCAAGCTATGCTTTGCCACAGCATTGTTAGTATCGTGTATCCTAATGGCTAAAAATTGTTCTTTAATTCTGTTAGGCATTTTTATAATAGTTTTCCCTATATAAAATCTTTGACAATTTCTACAGGTTGCAAGGTAAACTAAACCCAATACTATTGCAACTGTATGATTCTTTTGCTACAAAATGAAATCCACAGTGTTCAAAAAATTGCTACTACATTGGTTAATATACCTACAATAATTACAGTTGTAACAGGGACTTGCTCCACAGTAATTCTTAACCTTTTGACTGCTGTTACTAGGTATTTGTTCTAATAACTGCTTAAGATTCTTAATTTTCTTGTAAACAAGGTTAGGTTGTGTCCCCAAAACATTTGTCAGTTCTTAATTCCCTAAAATAATTTTCCAATCTTGTGTAAGAATATTTTGAACATCATGGATATTTAAACTCATTGGTATAGGGAAAGAGAATATTTTGGTGTCATAGTTTTATTGACAATTTTTGGTGTAAATTCAGCTTGCAAAATAGCAGGAAATGTATTGTTCCTAGTTGGGACAAATTCAGAAGCAATTTGTTTAAGTTTGTCTAATGGGTATCCTCTTACATAAAACATTTTAGTAATGACATCTACTTCTCTCAAAAAATCAGTATCAAACAAATTACTTTGCTTAGTCTTATAATGTGACCTCTGAAGATTTTACATTTCATAAAACAAGGATGGTAACTTTGAAAGTGTGAGTAGTTGTTTGGAAAGGTGCCTTTCCTAAAAACGCTGCAAAACTTGTTATTATTTACATCAAGAGTAATTTGGGTATCCAAAAATTTAATGGTTTGTCCTTCACCACTAACTAAAAACTTAAGCCACAGAACACTGCTATTAATTTCTTGTACAAACATATTAAATTGTTCAAAACTGCCTGTCCATAAAAAAGCCAGATCATATATGTAGCTTTTGTATAAGTTGACATGCTGAAAAGAACTTATTTTGGTTAAATATTTCATCTCCCACCAGCACATAGCTATATTTGCAAAAAAGGGTCCAACTTTGGCACCATTGCCATGCCACAAATCTGCTGAAAGATGCTCTCTACAAAATTGCTGGAGATGACAAAATAATAGATAAAGTTATTGTGAACATATCTGATAAAATTTCAGCCCTACAAATCTTCCCAAGTGATATGAATAACCATTTCTAGTTCTTGTTACCTGGAAATTTAAACCTGAAAATGTAACACCTAGACACACTAACCCATACAATTGCTGAAGCCAGTGACTCCAAATTGGTAGCAGAGTTACAATTCATAAACTGGGAGCAAGCATACAGCTGACAAAATCCAATAATAAACAACACTCAAACTTCTAACTTTTATAATATACTTATATTTATATATTCATAGGTGTGTACTAGGCTAATGGCCCTGGGGCCTTTACAAGCCTAGCGCATAAGATTACCCTGGCATTGTGCCACCTGACCTTAGTTCCCAGTGCTTCTGTCAAGTAAAGCCACTGAAGTGATCCCTAGGGTGAATTTTCTATTTCCCATCCACTCATTAAGATTTCAATTGAAGAGGGCCAGTGAGATGCTCTGCTTGACATGTATGGGAAGTCTATTCCATAGCATGGGCAGTCTCTGGTTTATGAACCTGTCCCTCCAGCATGTTCTGTTGATTGTGGTAATGAGGCTGAGGTCTCTGGAGCATGTTGTGCAGAGGGATTGGGATTTCTTTAGATGTAGCATTTCTAAAAGAGCTGGGTCAGACATGGCTTTGTAAGTCAAGCAGAGATTTTTTCTAAGTAGGTGGTATGTGACAGAGAATAGTTGGAGATTTTTTAGTCTGTCCATATAGGACATTTTTTTAAGGCCTAGGATCCTCTATGTGAGGTACTTTTGTGGCCTCTCCAGTTGTTGCAGATGTTTAGTGAGGTACATGCCAAATGGGGCATTGTACTCAATGATTGGCCTAATGAGGGAAGAGTAGAGAGAGACAATGACCTCTTTCTTCCTGGATGCAAAACCCTTAGTAATGAGATGTGCCACATAGAAGGACTTTCTGACCACAGTGGCAATGTGGTGGTCAAAAGAGAGGTTGCTATCAGCCTGTGTTCCCAGATCTCTTATAACGCCTTCTGTGTTCAGTGGACTACCATCAATGTGGTAATTCATGGGAACTGGGTTTTTCCCAAAGGGGATGATGACACATTTTTGGCAATGAGCTTAAAGCCATGGGTCTGACACTAGTAGTTAGTCTCAATGAGGCCTTTCTGTAGGATGTCAACATCACTTGAGGAGTTAGTAATAGCTCCCAACTTGCAATCGTCTGCGAACTTTGTCAGCCAGAGTCCCTTCGTGTTGGCCTGAACTTCAGAGAAGTAGATACCAAACATGAGAGGACCCAGGACCAAACCCCGTGGGATTACACTTGTGACTGGTTGGCAGTCTGACTTGGAGTCAGCTACTTTCACACTGTGGGTTCTACCTGTGAGACAATTTGCAACCCACCTAGTGATATAGGGGTTGATGCCTAGCTTAATGAGTTTTTCTATGATTCCTGAGTGGAGAATGGTATCAAAGGCCTTGGCCTGATCAAGGTTGGCTGTATGAACCACCTTGCCTTCATCCACAGCTCTGGTGACGGACTCAAAGAAGTTGACCAAGTTGAGTAGGCGTGATCTACTCTTCAGAAAACTAAACTGTGTGGGATCCAGAAATTGGATATTCCCTATATCCTTGCTTATTATTATTATGTCCATGATGATGCATTCCATACCTTTGCATATCAGTCTCATAAGGCTAATGGGGTGATAGTTCCCAGGGTCTGTAGTCACTCTTCCTTTGTGGAGAGGGATGACTGTAGCAGTGTGCCATTCAATAGGGACAAAGCCTAAGGTGAGGCTGTGATTGAACAGGGAACACAGGTAAGGTGCTAGTTCACTCTGTAGTTCATGTAGAACCCACACAGGAATATTGTCAGATCCCACAGAAGCTGTTTTATTGGCCTTGCACAGTGCTGTTTTAACATGTGCAGCAGTAATACTGGGTGTCTGGCAATGTACTGGTATTGTGACAGGTCCCTGGGGGGGAGGGGGTAAAGTTGGCACTGAATCTATCGGCCAGTATATTGCAATATCTGTTGGCTCAGTATAGGAGGTACCATTATGCAGTAGTTCAGAGCAAATCTGGGTATTGCTGTGGAGCTTCTTTACATAACTATAGAAGGCTTTGTGGTTTTCTCTACTATCTGCTGCAATTCTGTTTTCATAGCTAGCTTTACAGGATTTAATGAGGGATCTCAACTTTTTGTTGAGGCTGATAAGGGAGTTTTTCCAGTCTTGGGACTTCACCTTATTCTGCATTAGTTTCCTCCTACTGTTGTAAAGTTCTTTTATGGCAGCGGATCACCAGATTGGCTTCCTTTTTTTTGGAGGAGAACATCTTGGTTCTGTAGGGTATGGAGAGATCCATGCATTTGTGTACATGTCTGTTTAGTGCATTGGTGTATGATTTGGCGGTCATGGAACTGATCTCCATTTGCATGGGTGCCATGAAGTTAGCCACCTCTGTTTTTAGGAGCCCAAAGTTAGCTTTGGAGAAGTTTTTTATGGTGGTTACCTTTACAGAGGGGGGTGGGGATGGAAGGGATGTGGATTTCCGAGGTGATTAGTTTGTGATCAGATTTAACCAGGGAAGAGGTGACTATTGGTGTAGAGCAATGGTCACCCATTTTAGTAATGACCAGGTCAAGGGTGTTGTTACCCCTAGTGTGGGTAAGAACAAGCTGGTCCAGGACATTGGAATTAATGAATTCTAGGAAACGTTAGGGAAGTGTATTGGTACATGAGTAGTTTTCCCAGTTAATGGAGGGGTTGTTAAAGTCACCCAGTATAAGAGTGTTAGGTTGTACCCTAATATTCTCCGGGGTGCTTAGGAATGTGCATAGTGAGTCTTGGGACATGGTTGGGGACCTATAGCAGGCTATGACCTGAATCACTGTCTTACCCAATGTTAGCTGCACCTGAAGTATCTCAGATGAGTTATGTTGGGCTACTAGTCTGGAGGTGTGTGCATCCTTTATGAATATGGAAACACCACTGCCTTTGGAGCTTCAGTCCAAGTTCTGGGACCGAAAGGTGTTTAATGAGTTATAACCTGGCAGTGCAGGGGTGCTTTTTGCTGCCTTGAACCAGGTCTCTATTACAGCACAAATGTCGATGTTCTCCATTTTAAGGAGTGCTTCTAAGCGAGTGCATTTTGAGATTTAGACTTTTGTGTTGAGTAGTATGACCATCAGATTGCATTTCTTTGTAGCTGTTACAATGGAAATTTGGTCTTTGGAACACCACCTAAAAAAGGCACTATAGGGGTGGCAAGAGCCTTAGTCAGTATCCGAAAGCCCAGGGGTGACAGATGCAGGCCATCTCTGGCAAAGCATCGAGGTCTGTCAATCATGTCATCCCATGCAGACAGATACTAGATCCCCTTAGAATGACACCAGAAACTTAGCCAATTGTTGAAATCAATCATTTTCTGCTTGTACTGTGGTATCATTCTGGGTGATGGTAGGATGCTGCTTAGGGCTAGGGTCATACCTGCCTGGGCTACATAATCTGAGAGCTCCTCCATGTCTCTTTTCATGTAGTCCAGAGTGGTATGCCTCAGGTCATTCACACCCACATGTACAATGACAGAGTCATATTTGTACCTGTTGTTGAAAGACCTGAGTGTGTGCATTATGTGGCGGATCCTGGTGCCTGACAGGCAGCTGATTGTTACTTTCTCCTTATTCAACCTAGTGAGTTGGACATCAGTGTGCCTCACTATCCAGTCACTTATGACTAGTGTGTTGGGCATGCTGTTTTGCCTTACAAGCTTTGGTTGAGTGGCACACTGTTTAGGAGAGTTATGTGTCTCATGATTAGTGCTGTGATGGTCGAGTCCATTTCTGCCTTGGAGATCTCTGCTGTTTGGGTAGATTTTTATTGAGAGCCTCCATGAAGATGGGTGTGCGGTTTGTGTTTTTATGTGAAGGCAGTGCTGGTGTGTGTTCTGGAGGGCCATGTGTTCCATGTGGTGTGGTGGAAGTGTTGACTTTCTCCTCTTGACCAGTTATTCCAGTCTTGGCTGGAGAGTGCATGGCTTCCAGTTTGGATATATAAGTACATCTCTTGCAAGTCTGAGTGTTGAGAGGTAAGAGGAGAGGACTGTCAGTGTACATGAGCAGTTGCTACATTGCCTCATGATGCACAAGTTTACCAGGTTAATAGGATAATACACAGGGAACTGACCTTTAGACATGCCTGGAGGGGTGGGCATTAATAATAAGTACTGGAGCTGTTTCCTTCTATTCCTTGTATTCATCCATGATAAGTTTTTCCTTCTACAGGAACAGTGAGTATCTAGTTAAAACAACAGCATCATGATTAACAACTAGTCTAAAAACCTAGATTAAAGACAGGCACACAGCGTTGCTAAACTAGAAAAGAAAAATTAATAACCAAAGTACAACAAAACATTCCCAAAGATTATGAAAGAGCACCAAAATAAACACTAATAAAGCTAAAGTGATTTATCTACTTTCTCTGCAAATTAACTTAAGCAAGGACAGAAAAAGGTTCTAACGGGCCATTAGAAGCATAAGTACCAATATTATATTTTCCAAACTTAACTCCAGTGCACGGTTCATCATAGAAAGATTAATGAAAAGCATTGCATTTCCTCCCTCTCTCTTTCAAAAAATAAAGTTTTTTAACAACATTCTGACAGACTATGGACACACATCACTGTTGTGCTTTAAAACCTTTTCCATAAAAAAGTGCAAGAACTATTAGATAAAACACCCTACTCTTACAACTCGGATTTCCACACACTATACCTAATTGCTAGGAATGTTATACCATTCTTTGTAACTCATTGAAGCATATAATTTGTCTCAAATGCACTGCCAACACCATTTTATCCAGTTTTAAACACTCATTATTATTGTCTCTATTAAAGGAAGCCTCTTCCACCACAGACCCTGACTACTGGTCAGTTGTCAATCAACTTTTGTGCTATAACAACATTTGGAAAGCTAATCAACAAGCAAATAACAGAATATAGTCAAAAGTGTAACGCTCACAGGCAAGTACAATAGATTCCATTCATGCTTTGGTACAATACAGAATATTTTAGTAACCAAATCTACAATGTTATAGAAAATGACATATTCACAAGTGCCATTTTTTTTCATTTTATACTTACCTTTGAAACTTTGGACCACCATCTACTGCTTCAAAAGCTGGGACAAACTGGTTTTGTTCAAGAAGAAATTCATTTGTTCTAAAACTACTTCAAAAAGAGGACCATTAACCTTAACAATGTTATCTGAGAGACGGGATATGCAACAAAAGGAACCCTTCAGGGCTTGGTGATAGGGCATCTACTATTTTTTTCAATCAATAATCTATCTAATAAATTTCCAAACAACAAATGCACAATGTACATAGATAATGTTGTGTTTACTAGAAGATGAAATTCGCCTAACACAGCTCTGACATCCTTTTAATAATCTAACTGCTAATATTCTGATGCCATGTTATTAGGAGCATAGAGAAGACCTGTACATTTTCAGCCTTTGAACATTAAGGATCCAGAATGAATAGCCATGCCATCAACCAAACTGCAAAAGTTTTTGCGCTTATGTTAGGTAGATCCCTTGTCAGACATGTAGAATGACAACTTGAGAATTTTCTAATCTAAATCATTTAAATGCATCCAATAAAATCTCCCACCTGCTTACTATCGAAGACTCAGCCTCAACAACCAAAAATATCCTTATTCTGTGTCTCACCTATAGTCTACAATTAGTCTTTCTAAATTTCCAAGAACATATTATTACTCTTCAAATAGCTGAAAACAAAATATTTTTTTATTTATTTAGTTAACATTTGTTGACTGGGAAAGTCCAACTAGGTTCCACAGATCCTGTTTTCAGCAGAGGCCCGGGGAGAAATGCTCCAGAAGCATGTTTTTAGAACTTAGATTCATTCATCATGTAAGAAGGAAAACCTCTGTTATACCATACTGAAAACCAAATAATTACCAGTTGAAAAAAGACCACATTTTCACTGAATACTCTGACCTACAGTTTGGTAAATGAAAGCTACTGCTCACTTTTAAAAAAATAAAAACCTCAGTACTATTCAAAAGCCATCAGTAAAACATAAGAGAGAAAAATATTCAACAACTAAAAAGACCACAATACACTATGGCAACTACAGAAAGAGCCTTCTACAAGACTACCTCTGTAGCACTGAATACTCTACCAAGCAAAATATAAAAGCTAGCAAAAAATATATATATATCTATTTTGAAGGCTCTAGAAAATGTGCATCATGAGCAAACATCAGTGTACTTAGCATGTCGATCGATTAAAGTGGTGCCTATATTATCCTAGTAAAAATCACACCGTGCTCAGCAATATACAACAATAATGATACTAAGTGATAACTATGAAACTAGTCCAGCAAATATGTAAATAGTGACAGTATCCTTGGATATAATGCAATGATTTATGTAGAAAACATTTGCATAAAAAACACAGCTATAGTGGTTATTGAGCTGTGTTATCATTGTACATAATGCATTGATATATGTGTGTAACATTCATGTAAAAGCACAACTATAATAGCTATTGAATTGTAAGTGCAGGTTATAATGTGATCTGAACTTAAATGTTGATTTGAAACGTGATTCAGAATGAATGAAATCTCTTTTTAAATATTGTCTCTTGTCCGGCCCAAGTCATAACTAAACTAAGTCTTTGGGTCAGTTCACTTACCTGATTAACAAAGTTACATAAAATAGAAGGTCTGATTAAGAAAAGTTACCACAAGGTGTAAGTCTGATGTACATCTCAAGGTAACCATTTCTGATTCAGAGATAGCCTACCATCGTGCTATCCATGACATGATAAAGCACTGCAGTGGGCTGTCTCTGAAGTTAACCTCAAATTCTAATAAGGTATTTCAGGGAGTGGTCTATGCTAATTATTCATGTGTTCTTCTCCCAGAAATGCCTGTGGGAAGGCATTTACATAGTTACCTCAGCCAGCCATGTTAACGAATATGGCCAACAGCTTAGGTTAACCCATTGCTTGCAATGGATGTGATTACATTACAGGTAAGTGCCATGGAATTGAGGGAGCAAGTAGTGGGGATGTGTTCATGTGTATATGTGTATGTTGTGGCTGTGTGTGTGAGTGTATATACAGAGGGATGAGTGGCCTCAGTATGTCTATTTCTTTGTGTGTGTGTGTGTGTGTGTGTGTGTGTGTGTGTGTGTGGGTGTGTGTGTGTGTGTGTGTGTGTGTGTGGTGTGTGTGTGGGTGTGTGTGTGTGTGTGTGTGTGTGTGTGTGTGTGTGTGTGTGTGTGTGTGTGTGTGTGTGTGTGTGTGTGTGTGTGTGTGTGTGTGTGTGCATGTGTGTGTGTGTGTGCGTGTGCGTGTGTGTGTGCGTGTGTGCGTGTGTGTGTGTGTGTGTGTGTGTGTGCGTGTGTGCGTGTGTGTGTGCGTATGTATTTTTAAAGAGTGAGTGTGTCTCTGAGTGTGACTGGGTAAGTGGGCAGCTTTGTGTGTGGGGGGTTGTCACATCCCAACTCTCCTCTATACTAATGAGCATATCCTGCAGTATTGAGAGTGGGGATCATTAGACACCAAGGATACTCTGCATACTGTGACCTATTGATGCATCAAATGAAAACATGTGGGGTGGAAGAATGGGAGAAGTACTCGACATCAGGGATACTCTATATATCATGGCCCAAATGCA
This sequence comes from Protopterus annectens, assembly GCF_019279795.1. Classification (NCBI taxonomy): domain Eukaryota; kingdom Metazoa; phylum Chordata; order Ceratodontiformes; family Protopteridae; genus Protopterus; species Protopterus annectens. The sequence goes on along the minus strand of NC_056737.1, from coordinate 1,887,816,090 downwards.
CTTAATAAAGATTCAGAATCTGTACTCGCTGCATGCAAAAAACTGTTTAGCAAAGTGGTAGTCCTCTGTGCCACCATAACACACTAGGGAAACTCATAAAATATTACCTTGTGTTTGAAAATATTCAAGTAAATGGGAGGGGGGGCGGTTCAAAGTCTATACACATGACACAGACAGCGGCTTATTAAATAGGAACCTTAACTCTCTACACTAACTGAAGAGTTGGTTACACAATTTATTTTTTACATAATAAGTATGAAACTATAATGTCTGGCATTATTCACTGGCTGCAACAGCCTGTGAATTGTACAGGACAGGGCAGATATAAGAGGCAACAGTATGAATGTTCTCTACAATCAGGGACACTGAGAGAGATGATGGTTTGTTCATGTAAGGGAAGGCCTCTGGCTGTACGAGTGTTCTCTAAACATCAAGAACATATGAGTGGGATGGTGGCTTGTCCATGTGTGGAAAGGCCTCAGGCAGTACAAGTGTTCTCTAATATCAGGGACATGTGAGAGGGATGGTTGTTTGTCCATGTGATGGCAGGCTTCAGGAGAAAGACAAGAGGAACTCTAGATAATAACAGAAAGAGCTGTTGAATTATTATTTGGACTCACTTATTAAAAGTTAATAGAACAACATGTCAAGCATCACAATACACTTTACAAAAAATAAAACAAATGAAACTCTGATATCTGGCATTATTGTCTGACTGCAAGGATCAATGATTTATGAGGGGAGTGACAAAATACATTTCATAAATCAGGGCCATTCTATACACTATGGGATAAGTAAGAGGTGTGTGTGTGTGTGTGTGTGTGTGTGTGTGTGTGTGTGTGTGTGTGTGTGTGTGTGTGTGTGTGTGTGTGTGTTCATGCCAGGGGGATGCATGAGCCACCAGTACTGATTACCACAAGAAAGTACTGATTTGCACTCCCAGTCATTATAGGAGAGTCAGAGTCATGGAAATTTGGTCATAGTGAATTATTTCCTCACTGCAGCTAAAATGTCCCTGAATGGTATTTTCCTGCATTAAAAGAAAAGTTCTTGCCACTGGTGGTGGACTCTTGCTAAATCACTGTAAAAATAAAATGATGATGGTATAATGTCTTTTGGGGAAAGTGTATGAAAGAAAAAATTAAAAGAGGAATAATAGAAGAATAAAACACTAGAAGAGAAACAAGGCTAGTAGAGGTCAAAATTAGTTTCAGAGAGCAAGTTAAGATATGCAAGGGATGAGAAGATGCAATTGAAGGTCATTTTTTTACTTAACATGTAGAGTTAGGGAAAAAACAAGTTTTACACTATAGTAACAAGAAACTACCAGACATTTTGCTACCAGCAAGCTCATTTTTCTCCCATCTTGCCTGGGTACTCCCTAGTTAAGGTGAGAGCTATGGGAGTAGGGTGACAATTATATAGTCATCCTCAGCAATGGTTTGTGCCCTTGTGAGCATCCCAGCAGCCAAGGTACATATTTTGGTATGACCTAATCTCTCCCAAGGAAATGGGACAAGTGACCAGCATTACTGTGGGAGTCATTATGCTCTACCCATTCAGACATATGCTCAGCTGTACCCAAAAGGCCTGCTGCATTCAGTGCTCAGTATCCAAACAACACCCTCTTGGACTGTCCTGCCCTCTCCCATTAGGTTAGGCACCCACATCCTTCCTATATCAACTCCAATAGCTACCCAAATGACTAACTGAACTTGGCTGGCTTGAGCTTGCCTGGGCCATAGTCTTGTCTTTAGCCCTGTTTACCAAGGGAGTTGACTCAGTTTGCTGAAATTTATTTGGAATAAATGAAGGAACAGGGATGGGAAGAATTTGGAAGACTGGAGAATTATATTGTTCATAAATACTGATAGAAAGGTTTATTAAGAATTTTGCAGGTAAGGGGCATGGAATACTATAATAAGTGAAGCTGACAAAGAAAAATAAATTCATTCTGGTAAATGATAGGGTGTGAAAAAGACCATGGGATAAATGAATAAAGCCTAGATGGAGCTATTCTCCATGTAAGAATAGCTTAATGCTCAGACACGGAACATGTCCACTGAGCAATCCAGGAAACAGGGCTGGGGGCGTGCACGAGCCTCCCAGCACTGTGCATACACGGCAGCAATCACAGAATGCAAATAACCAAATCTGCTGGTGAAAACCATGCAGATAAGGTGATTTTGTGATCCAGGAAGCAGAAAGGGATCAATGTAGATGCCGCATCTGCAGGAAAAATGTATGCGGTTACTAACTGTGTACCGGAATATAAAAATAAAACAGGGGCCATGACAAATCAAATAAAAGCATGTATTAGGTGCATTAGGCATGCAAACAGCCAAAACTATGGACATTGACATTTAAAAGTGATGCAATTAATGAAAAATTAAACCTGTTTTTTATCACATATGTCACGTTTAAGCAGTGCGCAGTCGCGCAAACATGCTAGCTTGCAAAAAAAAAATTAAATTGTAAAATATGACATTTAAAGCTATATTGAAGTTTCCCATTATACTGGCCAGCATGCAGTCATACAATGGCAGGCTATAATGGTTGCTAAGGACACAGGCTCTGGTGTAGTGCAGTATCTAGGGTATATGCAATTAGGTGTATGTAAATGAGCTATGTTTATTGACTAGCAAAATGGGCCACCATGTCTGCAGGTTTTAACTATGTAAGGGCTAGAACCATGGCAGTGTATGCAGAAGAGACAGCTGACATGAAAAGAGGGTGTGTCACGATTTATGTAAGCACATTGAAGCTCAGCAGTTCCTGTTTGCGTTCATCTAAGCACAGCTAAGCAGAGGGGTGTGTCTGAGACTGCTAAGCTGTGCTTAGCTGGTTAAAGAAAAGCTAAGTGTGCTTGTGTATAGGAGAGGGTCAAATCTGATGAGCAATGTTTACACTGGAGCCATGGGTTTGTGCGGTGTGGTGCAAGGCTTAAAAGTGGAGGAAATTAAAAAATAAATAAATAAATAAAAGGAAATAGCTTATCAAAGCCAATCAACTATGAATGACTAATAACCCTCTGCCTCTCACACTGGCCCATTCAAACTCCTCAATAATGTAGTTGGCAGGTGAACTATATCATAGTCAGCCAGTCACACAAGCTGCATCTGCAGCATATCAGTATAACGTATGCAGACACCCTTCAATCTCATTTTTCCAACATATTCTGTACCACTGGAGTACACACTTCAGAATTTTAACTAACAAAATGATAGAAGTTGCTGCTGCTTTGCTATATCTGTATGTGCTACATGCTGAGGTCAGTGATGATGATGATGCTGACAACTGGCCCAGAGTAAAGAGGAGAAGAGAGTTCAGACCCAGAGTAACCTTTCAGGGGCTATATGAGCTGGAGGTGGTAGAGTTCTAAAGGGTGGACAGGGACAAACTACAGCAACTCACAGAGCTCTGATGTCCTCACCTCAGACCCAGAACCAATAGAGGGAAACCCATCCCAGTGGAAACAAATGTATGTATAGCCTTAAGAATAATAGATACAAGTACTTTTCAAAGACCTACTGGGGACATCATGGGGATCTCACAGGCTTCCGCATCCAGGGTACTTCACCAGTTCCTGGATGTCATGCTAACTCATGCCCAAGAGCAAATTTATTTCCCCAACAACCCTGAGGAGAGGATCACCAATATACATCTCTTGCACTATGTACCCAGAGGTACTGGGTGCCTTAGACTGCACTCGTGCACATAAAAGCACCACCTGGTGTGGAGGGTGGAGTCTACGTCAACTGCAAGGGGTATCACTCCAAATGGCAGGTCATGTGCAATGCCCAGGGAATTATCATCAATGTGTGTGCTGACAGACCTGGCAGTTATCACGACTCCCACATCTGGCACACATTGCAGCTGTACCAGCCATTTGCCAGATGGAACATCCCATATGGCCATCTAGTGGAGGGATGCTGGCTATGCACTAGAACTGTGGATAATGACACCCATCAGAAATGCACACACACCCACTGAAGAACACCACGATGAGACACACACACAAACTAGCAACATCGTAGAGCATGTGTTTGGGCTTCTCAAGTCACTGTTCCATTGCCTTGACATATGTAGTGGAGCCCTGCAGTAATCTCAAGTCACATGTGCACACATGTTCATAGTATCTGCCATGCTACACAATATGATCCTGCAGAAACAACTGCGGTAGGAACATCACAGGGAAGGGACACACAACCCCCTCACCATTGCCAAGGTCTCCACAAGAGCAGGGGGACTTGCAGGAGGAACCCCTTGAGCTTGTCCCTGTAGGCAGACGTAGGTGTGGCAAATATGCCTGGCCTTGGCAAAGAGGTAATGCATAGCACATACACTGACACCCTGGGGACCCAAAGACTGACATCTCACTCCAACTTGCACACACAGTAATAAGGATGCCACACACATCACACTAGCTGTACCTTACCATGTATAGGCTGTGTACTGCATGCATCTGACAGACTCATCCCTGAAGCACTGTTCTCACAACTGCTGCAGGCACAAGGTAAGTCACTCTTATTAACAACAAATGGATGGAGTAGTAGACTGTGGTAGCATATCTATGATATTGCTGCATGTATACAAGGGAATGGGGTGGGCTACCGGTATAGCAGCAGACAACTGACAGCTGTGTGGGACAGCAAGAAATGTCCACCAAATACTGGCTGCCCCAGAATATGAAGTAGTCCCCAAGGTGCCAAAACATACTGCAGTATATGTGGGGGGCTAAGAAACTGCAGGGTCATAGGTCACATGCATGGATGTCAATGTTAGAGTCCCATACACACTTCTCAGCCTCTCACAGCAAGTCATCTGTACAAAGCCATAAAGAAATATGTGGCAAAGGCCCACAAATATGGACAGTTATGAAATATTGCTCTTACAAACTTAATGATATTAGAACAGGTATTGCAGTTCCATTAAGTCTCTGAAGGGTAACAAGTCTGAAACTGAAATGTCTGTCATTGCTTTCTAACTTTAGTCTTTAATGATATGCCATTATTTTTCAAGACAACCACAATACTATGCTAAATAGACCCAAAATTATGAAGCAAAATTCTGGACAGCCTGTAGAAATTTGTACAATTGAGAGGTATGCCCCCTCCCGCAACACACCCATGTTCCCACAGAAATGTAGTAACATTTATATTTGTAGAGTAATACGGTAAACCACATATTCCCACGCCTGTCCCAGTCAACTTGTTAACTTTTTCCATGTCCACAATATGCAGGAGTCAATGTGCTATGTCTGTGTGTGGTTAATATTGTCAGGAAGTAAACAACACTTAGTGTTTGGCTGTTATGGCTTAGTGGTGTAAGTACACTACTGTGATTGATAGGGTCCATGGTTCGAGACTGGCTGTGCCAATTATTTTGCATGTCAGCTACACCTATGGTAGGAATTGTACTCACTGTCTAAAATTCAATATTTTTTACTGCAGGAAATATGGACAATGGAGGGACAGGGGGCCAAACATATGGACACTAAACAGCTCGGAGTAACCTACACAGTGCCTAGTAGAACAGCAGGTTGTGGCAAGTCAGTGTAGTGCCAGCTTATAAATGTCTGCCATGTTACTTTGTCAGTACTGACAATGAGTCAGTGGCCACCATCCATACCCCTGGAATGGCAGGGTGTCTCAGAATGTCCACATGTGTGCCTCATATATATTTTCTGGTTGTCCTAACATTGCATTTGCCTGCCAAACTATGTGCAAAACTGTAAAGGTTGATGTGAAAACATCAATGACAGACAGTTAAGAAGCAGATGTCATACCCATAAGAAAGTGCAAGCTAATACAAAATGGTTCTCCCAACTGTCTACATTTGGAAGAGCAATATTGACACCCTGTTACCATATCTGGGTCTGGGTCTGACTGTTATATATTTGCCTGTGCAGATGTCAGTCTGTAACAGTTTGACAGTTATAGCTAACATGTAGCCTCATAATAACATTGCAACACAAACCATCTGAGGACCACAGCAGATGTAGAGGTGCAATGATGGACAACCTGATAAACAGGTACAGCCAGAGGTGTAAAGTCCATAACTCTGTGTGTGATGTTATGACTTCTACCCCACTCACATCATAACTACAAATACATAACAGCAGCAGCAACTGTGGACAAAGCCTGTGACTGGACTACAGAAAGACAACAAGACACATATAAGGGGAAGGGAAACCACTGGCCAGGCAAACGGAGAATGTGCACACCAGAACAATTTGTGCAGTAATATAGGTTCTGTGCAGTGTATGGAGTCAGAAAACAAATATCTGTCAGCGTTTCATCACATTACTCTATACTGCTCAGCCACTGACATACCGGGAAATCAAAGTACTATGTATACCACTCATATTATGGAAAACTTTGCTCAGTCCAATACATTCTGTACCCACACTAGGATATGATTCAGTTAATAAGGATAGCACACAGCCAAGAGATCCTCAGCCAGTATATCACTGAGGTGCTGGACTGTTTACACAGGATCAGCAACCAATCGGCTGTAGCACACAAAATCTTAGACCAGAGTATAGCTAGCTCTGGAATGGAGTCCAACTCTTACTATTGAAGGTTATACTGGGCATGGTCCTACACTAAGAGAATTACAGGCAATGTCTAAACCCACATCTGACTATACAACTGTGCTGTCCATATAAGTTTTTGCATACAGACAGCTATGTACTCCTTAACTATCTCTCCTCACCGCCATCAGACAGGATTACCCTCAGCTATCTGTCAGTGGCACATATGTGATAAATCTGCATCTGTTGAGTGTGATACACACGCACATATATATATATATATATATATATATATATATATATATATATATATATATGTAACATATGCAAATATATCAATTACAGGCAGAGACAGGGGAAAGAGAAGGAGAGACAGACAGAGACAGAGAGAGACAGAGAGAAAGAGAGAGGCATAGAGAGAGAGAGAGAGAGAGAGAGAGAGAGAGAGACACACACACTGAAAGGCAGAGAGTGATGTCCTGATGCATAAATTTGCACACCAAGTGTAACAATTGACACTGCCAGTATGAAGGTGAGCTGCATTGTGCAATAATAGTGAGGTAGGGGTTGTAATCTCACATCAACTGCTGTGTGTGTGTTTCTAGGTTAAAGCATTTTCAGGCCTTTTCTACCCAGTAAATCTTCCATTGCCCTACTTTACAAGGCTTGCTGATGTCATTCACCTTAGTAGTGCCTTTGGACACTCTTCAGCCATATAAGCTCTATGGTGCATGTGATATGTACATAGCACTGTAGTATATACAATGCGATAGGTAGGTGTTCTAATCTCAACACTGGCAACTGTGTGTGTTTGTATGTGTTTCTAGGTTAAAGCATTTTGAGGCCTTTTATACCCAGTAAACCTCCCATTGCACTACATTACAAGGCCTGCTGATTTATCTTAGAACCACATTTGAACACCTTTCAGTCATATAATCTCCATGGTGTATGCAATAAGTATGTAGCACTATAATACATACAACTAGATAGGTATGTGATCTAATCTCAGCACTGACAACTGTGTGTGTGTTTCTAGATTAATGCATTTTGAGGCCTTTTCCACCAAGTAAACCTTCCACTGCCCTACCTTACAATGCCCGCTGATGTCATTCACCTTAGAAGCACCTTTGGACACCCTTCAGCGATATAAGCTCTGTGGTGGATGTGATAAACATGTAGCACTGTAGTACAGACAGCTAGATAGGCAGCAGTTCTAATCTCACTATAAGCAACTGTGTGTTTAGCACTGTAGTACATCCAACATATAATTAGATAGGGGTTCTAATGTTTCTACTGACAATTTGTGTATGTGTGTGTAGAGCACTATAGTATATACAACTAGATAGGTAGGGATTTTAATCTCCACCCTGGCAACTGTGTGTAGCACTATAGTACATATAACTAGAGAGGTTGGGGTTCAAATCTTCATACTGACAACTGTGTGTTACACTATAGTACATACAACTAGATAGGTGGGGGTTCTAATCTCCACACTGGCAACTGTGTGAATTTCTTGGTTAAAGCATTTTGAGGCCTTTTCCACCCACTAAACCGCCCACTGCCCTACCTTACAAGGCCTGCTGTCATTTACCTTACAACCATATTTGGACATCTTTCAGCCATGTAATCTTCATGGTGCATGCAATAAGTATGTAGCTCTATAGTACATACAATTGTATAGGTAGGGGTTCTAATCTCAGCACTGACCACTGTGTGTATGTGTGTTTCTAGGTTAAAGATTTTGAGGCCTTTTCCACCCAGTAAACCTTCCATTGCCCTACTTTACAAGGCCTGCTGATGCCATTCACCTTAGAACCGCCTTTGGACACCCCTCAGCCATATAAGCTCTGGGGTGCATGTGATAAGTATGTAGCACTCTAGTATAGACAACTAGATAGGTAGGGGTTAATCTCAGCATAGACAATTATGTTTGTTTCTAGGTTAAAGCATTTTGAAGCCGTTTCCACATAGTAAACTTCCCTTTGCCCTACTTTACAAGGCCTGCTGATGTCATTCACCTTAGAACCACTTTTGGACACCCTTCAACCATGTAAGCTCTCTGGCACATGAGGTACGTGCATAGAGTGTGTTTGTGTGTGTGTGTGTGTGTGTGTGTGTGTGTGTGTGTGTGTGTGTGTGTGTGTGTGTGTGTGTAGCACTATAGTACATATGACTAGATTGGCAACTGTGTATGTGTAGTACTTTAGTAGATATGACTAGATAGGCAGGGGTTCTAATCTTAGCCCTGGCAACTGTGTGTGTGTATGTAGCTCTATAGTACATACAACTAGATAGGTGGGAGTTCTAATCTCAGCCCTGGCAACTGTGTGTGTAGCACTGTAGTACATATGACTAGATAGGTAGTGGTTCTAATCTCAGCCCTGGCAATTGTGTGTATTTGTAGCACTATAGTACATATGACTAGATATGTAGAGGTTCTAATCTCCACACTGGCAATTGTGTGTGTGTGTGTGTGTGTGTGTGTGTGTGTGTGTGTGTGTGTGTGTGTGTGTGTGTGTGTGTGTCTGTGTGTGTGTGTGGGTGCGTGTGTGTTTGTTTCTAGGTTAAACCATTTTGAGGTATTTTCCACCCAGTAAACTTCACATTGCCCTACTTTACAAGGACTACTGATGTCATTCACCTTAGAAGCACTGTTGGACAGTCTGTAGGTATATAATCTCTGTGGCAAATGCGATAATGATGTAGAACTATAGTGTAGAAATCTAGATAGGTAGGGGTTCTAATCTTAATACTGTCAACTGTGATACTGTATGTAAGTGTGTGCGTGTGTGTGTGTGTGCGTGTGTGTGTGTGTGTGTGTGTGTGTGTGTGTGTGTGTGTGTGTGTGTGTGTGTGTGTGTGTGTGTGTGTGTGTGTGTGTGTGTGTGTAGCATATTCTCTATGTGTGTGTGCTGGAAATACCATTTTGAGGCCAATTCAACCCTGGTGTCGCCTTCCCATTGCATTACTTTATAGGGTCTGTTCATGTCATTCACCTTAGATCCACTATTGGACACTTTCCATGTATGTAAACTCCATCATGCATGTGATAAGTAGGTAGCACTTTAGTACATACAACTAGGTAGGTAGGGATTTGAATATCAATACAGCCAACTGTAATACTGTATATGTATTTGTTTGTGTGTGACGCATATCCCCTGTGACTGTCGTGTGTATTGGTCATAGCATTTTAAGGCCCGTTGACCCCCTCCCCATGGCATTACTTTAAAGGGCCTGTTGATGTCATCCACCTTAGATGCACCATTTTAAAGTCTACAGGCCATACCACTCATCTGTACAGATGTATGCAGAATGTCCAGATGTTTGCAATATATATATGGTCTATGTTGCATAACAATGGGATTTTATGTCAAATCACCGGCAAATCCATTAGAGTTGATGTCACAAATAGTGACAGACATTTCAGCTTTAGATGTCATACCCTTCTGAAATGTCATGCTGATTTTCAATATATATATGGTCTATGTCGCATAACAATGGGATTTTATGTCAAATCATTGGCAAATCCATTAGAGTTGATGTCACAAATAGTGACAGACATTTCAGCTTTAGATGTCATACCCTTCTGAAATGTCATGCTGATGCAAAATGTGTTACCTATCACTTGTCTAGGTTTGTAAGAGCAATATGTGAGAAGTGGCCCTATTTTGGCAGGTGTATCCCATCATTCATAAATGCATTCCCAAGAGTAATTGCTGTAAGAGGTTGCGAGTTATGTCCCCAGCATATAATCTCCGTGGCACATGTGATATGTACGTACCACTGTAGTACATACAAGTAGATAGGTAGGTGTTCTAATCTGACTATTGCCAACTGTGTGAGTGTATGTGTTTCTGTATGCATATCCCCTGTGGCTGTCTTACCTGTGTGTATGCAAAGGTTATACAATTTTGTGTGCCTGTTCCACCTTGTTAACTCCCCCATTGCCAACCTACTCAGGCCCCCTACAGATGTCATCCACCTTAAAAGCACAGTTACACATTTTCTAACACAAAGGCACCGTTGCACATGCAATAGTCATGTCGGTCTGCATTGTACATAAGATAGGTAGGTATTCTAATGTGAAAAGTGTCAACTCTGTGTGCATGTGTGTTTCAATGGATGTTCCCATGCAGCAGTGTGTGTGTGTGTGTGTGTGTGTGTGTGTGTGTGTGTGTGTGTGTGTGTGTGTGTGTGTGTGTGTGTGTGTGTGTGTGTGTGTTTGAGATGGTTCTACCATGTTATGGGCTTGTTAACCCTCCACTGGCAATCCTAACAGCTCCTGCAATTGTCACCCACCTGAATAATAGGGGCAGACACTGCAAAACTATAGTAGCGCTGCAGTGCTTATGTTATATATATATAGCACTATTGTATGTAAAACTAGGCATGTAGAGGTTCTACTGTCAACAAGGGCAGGTCATGAGTGTGTGTGTGTGTGTATGTGTGTGTGTGTATGTGTGTGTGTGTGTGTGTGTGTGTGTGTGTGTGTGTGTGTGTGTGTGTGTGTGTATGTATATCCCCTTGCAACAGTCTAACTGTGTTACGGCCACCAGCATACCTCTCAACCCCTCGCAGAAAGACATCTGGTTAAAGCCATGCAGACAAGTAGGGCAAAGGTTAGACATTGAGCACAACCTTCACATATTGCTCTGACATGCATGGAAAGTAGATACTAGAATAGGTTGTGCATTTGAATGCATTTTCCAAAGGGTAAAAGTTGTGACATGACAATATCTGTTGTTAATCTCTAATGTTAGTCTTTCATGATTTTCCACCAAATTGCCAGAAAACCACAATGTTATAACAAATGGAAATAAAATATGTGGCAAACATCAGAACATTCTGCAGAAATATATAAGGCTGACAGGTATGGCCACCATCTGTACCACTCTGCAGGTTGCAGTCCATGTTTGTCAAGGTGTGACCTATGACAACAATTCAAACAATACAGAGGTCCCCAGAGTGTAGGACAACAAACATTTCATAAAGTTGTCTACTAATTGCATAGAGCAGTTATTTCACAGCAGAAGCACCTTAATGTTATGACAAATAGCATAGGTTAAGGTAATGCCACACAAAGAAACTGTCATATTAGCAAACCAAAGGGCATCCTGTGTGTTGCACTTGCCATGGGTATGGTATGTCCTGCCAACTGTCACTTTACTACAAGACATGTCCCACATTCCACATTTGATAAGGTGTCAACCACAATCTGTATCACCTATGTGTGTGCAATATGTAGACATGTGAAGGCCCTGTGACTACCTGCTGCCCCCAATGATCCACATGTATCTAGGCATAAATGCTAACTGACACCACACACATATGTAGGTACTGCATAAGGCTGTGTCAACTGTAAGTTGAGTGCAGTCTGTCATTGAGCCACAAACTGCTGTTAACACACTGCAATGGGCCATACAGTGGGTATGGAATGGTGTGAAAGTCCTGGGCTCAAGCTGAATTCAGAAAATAGTGTCAGCATACCATATGACAAGGATATGGCCCACCATTTGCCTCATCAGCAGCAACCCCATAAACACACACACTACAATGACAGACCTGGGTACTCAGCATGCTAACAATGTTGCATTCAGGCAACAAGTAGTGGCAGTGGTCAGAAAAGGCTTGTATGTGGTTCACAACATAGGTAAAGAGACTGCATCCAGACAAAAGGTGGACATTACCTCTGAATAGTTCTCAGTCAATACAACAATACATTAGCGGCATGGCTGATCTGCTATGCACCTATGCAGACATCTGCAGAAACTGTAAAGGCTATGTTAACACCCACAAAGGTCATCCATGGCCCTCAACACCCTGTGCCATGCACACAGCCTCTAATCAGTACTGTCCCAGTGGTTAGCGGTCAGGTTGTCCACAGGTGTCTGCAGCATGGCTAGATAACAACATTGTGATCAGCCTTTCAACAGCTGCCCCATATACGAGAGTATAACTCTGTGCACATTACCAGCACGACAGGCCTGAATCACATATGACACACTACAAAAAGCTGATGGAGAGACAAGTTTGTCAAACAGAGGCTTTCCTGTCTCACGAATGCACTCCTCAAACATGCGAAACATAGTACCATGCAGACCCTCATCAATTGCTTCAAGGTTGAGTGGATGGGAAATAAAAACAAACATCTGTCCCAGGGCTCCAACATGTGTCCATCAATGTCATGGCCAACATGTGCTGGTCAATGATTGTGTTGGGGGAGAAATAAGAGACCCAGGTCCAGTACTCTAGTAACCTCCTCTGTAACTATGAACCTGTGATCCTAAGGAACACCCAGGTGATATGTTTCAGGACTAGCTTGCTGTGTCAATGGGTATGCATGCAAGGTTACACTGTCTGCCCCCATTGTCCCTCACCCACTGTTCCACGCATACCTTGGAGATGAAAAGGAGTCCATGTTGCCAGCCCGCCATCTGAAGCTTCTGTAATAGCAGCAGCTCACCACGACTTACACACACAGACACCTGGAACAGAAACAGAATGAGGTCTGTGAGACAGCAGTCAGTCAGCAGTACTAACAACAATAAAGCATCATGGCATAAAGGTACATACACCTTTATGCCTATGCATGACAATTGGCAGCAGACAGCACCTTACAGGGCATAGCTCTACTACACTACAAAATACCATTACCTGTACTAAAATCACCCTGTGCATCAAACACATATTAGCATGTCCCTGCATTGATGGTATGGATAATAGGGATGTGACACAGGTATCATCACATGCACAGGGTGTGGTGTTGGGTTGTCAAAGGGCTAGTCTGTGACATACAGTTGACATCACATGTGTGTGTCTGAAGCATGCTGGTCAGCTGGGCCATGGAGACGAGCTGTGTGCATCTGTCAGTGACCTGCATGTGACAGTGATGTGTGATTTTGTGCATGCACACAGTCAAGCCATGTGCTAGCCCTACACGAGGGTATGTTGGACAGCCATGGACCATACATAGCAGAATGTACAGTTCACCATCTCCAGCCACAAACATGGGAACTGGTTCTGCCAGGAGTGGCACTGGTACCACCTTGTCCAAGGCCAGATGTAGTTTTACTTCCTGATGGTGACCGGTGTCTTCTGGCTCTGTGTCCCTCACAGGTCCACCCAAGACCATGTTCCCATGGCCTGCCATGTTGTGGTGTGGACAGCACCCTCCCTTCATTAATGCTGGTGGTACTGCCACAATGGGAGTGTAAGTGTACACGGCCACATGGGATCTCAGCTGATGGTGTTGCTGACCTATGTCCACATGTCCAATGCCCTACTCCCACCACATATTCAAGCACAGACATCATTGCACAGTTAATAACTGACAATGTCTCACCCCACCATCTATCCACTACATCAGCAAAATTAATGAAGGCATCACCAATGCCATATAAGGTATCATGCATGCCAGGCAGTGTTGCATCCATAACCCTAAGCATCCATCTGGTGTACCATTCACGTGCCTATGCCTCCTTGATGGACCAAAACATGTGTCAGGTGACAAATGTTGTGACACCTCTGATAGGGGTTGGATGGGCAGCAGTCATCCTTTGAACACCCCTGTCAATCTGCCTGTGTGGGACCTCACCAGCTCTCTGGCTATGGCTAGAGTCTACAGTCTCAAATGCCATAGTCACCACACTACCCTGTTCAGTGCCACCACCCTACAACTGCCCAATATCTGTGGCTGCTGGGGATTGGGTTTGTGTGGGCATACTAGCCATGTGTGGGGGCACTGGGGGTGGAAGTGGGTTGTCAACCAATGAGACTGATTCAATCCCCAACAAACCCACCTGTGCCTCACAATGACCATCATCATCATCAGTGTCCGATGAGACACTGACATTAGGTTGTGAGGGGGACACACACACTCCAACCCCCATGGTCACCTGTGAGGGGAAGACAAAATGACTACATTAATTCCTGAACTATGTTTGATGATCCACACACACACACACACACACACACACACACACACACACACACACACACACACACACACACACACACAGGTGAGGTGCCACAAAGGCATTATACAGACCACACTTTCTGACTGATGCTATGCCCAATACACAATCAGACCAAAACAGACACACTCTGGACAGAACCTCAACAACATGCAGTGTAGCTATGTCCAGTTAATGTTGCTAGTACTATACACCTGTGAGATACATGAGAAATTGGAGTATGTGATGGACCTTCACCTAACATACAGTGCACCCGTGTACACAATAGTAATGCACCCCTGTACAGCACAGTGACTACACCTATACCAAACTACATGGGAATATGTTACAGCTCCTTCAAATATACTACTGTGATTACTAATGTGATACACTGCAGTGAACCCCAGCACAAGTGAACAAGGAACATATTGAAATATGGTTACGCTTAACAGTTGTGTGCATGATAAACTGGCAGCCCTTAAAATGGCAAGCATATAGGTGACCCCTAACATGATAGTTCACACTCACTGGCTACAGGTTGATGTTTCCCAGCCACACCAAAAGTACCTATGGAGTTGTAGGGGAGATGTGTTGTCAGTACACACACATATGGCAATGGTACAGGATAATATGTGCATTTATCAGCATATAATACAAGCTGTGATACTACCCAAATTGCTGACATTCACAATATGCGTGCACATGTGTGCATTACAAAACCCCAACCACAGATACAGATTGACATGACATATGCATACAGGTATGCAGACCCTGCCACTATGAATGCTACAGTATTAACATGATGACCAGTGGAGGGTTTCCTGGACACTCCTTGGCCGGCCACAGCTGCAGCCCTTTGCCATGCATGGTGTATGAGATCAGTGGCATGGTGTCAGACCTGTTCGTAGCTTCTGTCCCGGTGGCCCACATTATTGACTGTTGCTACCAGTTCTTCCCACAGGGCAGCACATTGCTGCAGGTTTTGGCAGCTCCAGTGATGGAGTCTCAGGGCATCAATGATTGTGACGGTCTTGGCTTCTGAGAAGGGGGGGGGGCATCTTCTGTACATTCCACCTGAAAGTCATGAAGAGGGGAACAAATCACAGGACTACATACACTGCTCACCATTATGTACAGACCCTGCACATACACTACCACCAGCACTGTCCACCACTAACCCCCACATCATACCCCTGCCATCTACCAGCACAGTATGTCTGTGGGTATCAGCAACATATTGCCATTACAGCATGCATTGCCCACCCTGATCCTGATGCTTTATTCTACTTGCTGCATGTGCTATTAGGTGTTGCACTGCATGAAGCTGTTGCACCTATTACTGCTTGGTCATAGGCTGTGTACATGGCTTGCTTTGGTGTCAGCCTCCTACTGCATTAGCAATCCCCTGGTCTGTAGGCCCTCCCCTCAGGTCTCCCTGGCCTTCCTCCATCAGATTCTGGAGTATATGGCTGGACAATGTCCTACAGTTTTCCCATCCATTGTTGTTGATATTGGTGTCAGGGCACTGTGTAGCACCTACCTCATGTACACAGATGGATAGCCATCTACAAACACCACCAAGGAACACATAGTATGAGAGTTGGAATGGCTGTAGGAACCTGCAGTCCATGCTGTCTGCCTGTCAGTGCTTCATAACTGTCCCCAAACAGGTTGTCAGTGCAATCAGTACACCTCACACACCTACATAACACACACAAACATCTGGAGTGGTCCTCAGCATGCACACCCACAAACAAAGGGGATCTCTGAGTCAAAGGCACACATGAATGCCATAGCTGTAAACAGCACATAACACACATGGCCATACACCTGTGTCCCACAGCCACAGAGGCATCAGCCTATGGCAAACATGTTACACATAGAGGACTCCAGTGGAGACACATTGGTGTGCCTCTGACCTGGTTGTGTATGTGGATGGTCACAGTTACTGTTGTGTCAGGTGACAGACTCCACCATAATGCATACACACTGCTGTCTCTCACCAATGGATACTGTCACAGATCTGTCACAGTGTGTGTTAGTGTGCCTGACCTGACATGTATGCCCCCAGACTATATGTAGTGAGGCATGAGTGTGCACACAGGTTATGTGTCCCAGACAGGTATGTCATTAGCCTTACACAGCATTATGCTGTCATCCAGACAGATGCCACAATACAATCAGGGAGTGATTGCCCTTAACATGTCCACATGTCTCCAGTGATATTGCAGGGGTTCCAGTACCTGTGAGTTGGGGGTGATGTGGTAAACAGACCATGATGTTCTGTAAGAGATGGCTTCCATCTGTCTTCACAGGTCTTCATGTATCTGGCAGTGGTTCCTGTCAGCCCCATAGTGACTCCATTAGTAACACTGGTGAAGTTATCCCTACCAACATACAAGTGTCAGTGCAGCACACATTGAAGCCCATCCTGCTAAATACTAGAGGTGTAGACATAACTTTGCCCTCATTGCAAGCATTCCTATCCCTGGGAACTGCAGACATCTGTGCAGTCACACAGACCATGCTTCAAAGGTGCAGAGAGCACCCCAGCCTTAGTTGGTTAACCATCCTATCATGCATGCAGAAGCCAAAGTGTAGCTGGTAATACCATGGGACATGGGGTTTCCGTATATCTGAGACACATGCACACCTCCACACTGTACATACAGTAAGATGCACAGAGGACACTGCAGGGGCAGTTCACCATTGTCAGCATAAACCTATTCAAATCACAGCTAGCTACCATACACCACATGTGACCATGAAGCCCATTCTGCCTATATGGACCTCATCAACTGTATTCGGAATATGGTCTTTACCTTAATCCTGGGTCAATTGAACAATCCTAACATACATTGTAAGACATACCCATGCCAGCACACAAATGGCCAGTATGTCATCATTAGTGGATGTAGGGACACCTTGGTGTGGCCAATGGCTACCCCCACATGAGGTGAAGATGTATTGCAGATGACATTACACAACATGGGTTAATAATGACACATCCCTACAGTGTCATCCTCCATGGCAAAGCAACTGTCATGCAGTCATGTTTGCAGTCATCATCTCCCACAATACTCATCCATCTAGGGCAGCCATACATACAACTCCAACATGGAATACATCATCCTGGGAGGGTATACACACTTTCATAGGCCCAAACCATAATCAAGGACTGGCACCAATTTACACACATACACACAAATGCTATATGTGCATTTGTACAGATGCATGTAGTCAGGTATACCCAACAGGCCTACATCATCCTCTTCTAGGATATGTACACCTGTCTGTCATGTGCAATACATACTGTCTATAACAGGGATGACATACCGCTGTCTGAGACCAAGTAGGAGCAGGTGCCCATTTTGGAGCAATGTCTCCTTAGCATGTACATGAGAATGGGATTGGTCCTGCAAATTTGCACAACAAACACAGAGGCTGTATTGTCTACATCCACTACACACAGTCAACTCCCCTGCTGCACATATGTCTGCAACAGCACAGGAAGCAGCTGCAGCTGCTCACTTGTAGTGATAAAGGACACCAGCTATACCACTGCTGTTGGTAATGCATACTGAATACCTGACAGAGTCAGTTTAAGTTGCACACCCTGTGTTTCCCATGAGTACATCAAGATATCCACAGTATGACTCTCATCTCTTATATGTGGGGAACAGGTCACCACTGCCATGTGATAGTCATGGTATACATCTGCCATGGGAGCCTATTACATCACATGATGCATCTTACATGACCCCAAGCATAACCTTGCAACACCATAAGGAGCCATATTCAAAGGAGGACTGACTACTGCTTTTGTCTGATCCATTTCATGGACGACCACTGTCACCATTTAGACTAAGGTGGGCCATCCTCCACTCAATCACATGATAGACACAGTAGACTAGCTAGGCTATTCTGCAAGGCCATAGCACAGTTTCAAGTGAACCCCATTAACAAGGACATGTGCGACCTGGAGACACTCCATTACGCACACTTAGGCTTTGTCAAGGAAGGGTTCATGTCTGCTACATTCAGATGACCTCGATGACACAATCACCAAAGCTGTGGATGGGAGGTGACACTGCAAAATGCCTATCTTGAGCTGGACAAACTATGTGACAATATAGCCATCATGGCCATCATACATATAACACTGCCAAGTATGCATCACACTATATGAGCCATAGGGGGAGCACACCAGTGCACTGACATGACCCACCTATTCCACATAGGGAAATGCACCTTATGAGGTTCACCCATAAGTAGGTTTATAACCTGTTGTTCCATATTTGAGCCTTTGTTATGTCTGATGTACACATCTGAGGTGCATGTAACAGCCATTAGCCTATGTCTGACCATGTCTGCAGATGACTGGATGCTGTGTGCCATCATCGGATTCCCTACTGGTGTGGACATCTACCTAGGAGATTCTCACACAGATACATGACCATTTTCAGACACATGGCCTCAGGCCACATACCATGACATGCAGTGTGAACCCCTTTGGGGAGAGTGACATCACCACATATTATCATCCTAGGCACACAGTCAGTCATGAGTGTGCTGTGGACACAAGTATTTGGCAAGATGACATGTCAATGCAATGTTACTTCTATTGTAAGATGAACCTTTTACATGACCCATATCATAAATAAGGGTATGTCATCATGGGGCATGGGGTATAAACATCCCTACATCCCACCCAATGAGGACCATTAATGTCTATATTTCCCTGTTAATCATTCACATCACACAGCACATGCAGCAGCTGGGGACATCACAGAGGTTCCCCAACAGGGAATACCAGGCCATCACACATGTATCTTACAGCAATAAGCCATAAGGCCAACCATCTACCCGGTTTTATACTTAATCATCATGGGTGACCTCAGTGTGGCATGCAAGACACTCACAGACTTTATATTGCTGGAACTGCTGCACAAGTACAAGTCATGCTCCACTCTGTTAACACACACACCCTCAACCTGGTGTGTGACATGAAGTGGCCTTGCTGGCAGCACAGATGTGTGTCCCACACAATCAGCCTGTGGTGGAATGGGCACCCTTTTCACATTAGGCAGTGTAGCTATGTACACCTTTGCAGGCATAGCCTGGATAACTGGATGGTTAACTGCACATACACCCTTGGGATACAGCCTGTGTCCCTGTTGGACAGGAACATCGGAAGCTGCCTTGCATACACATGGGCTAACATCTGGCTTAGGCATATGGCTGCTCAGGGCCCATAGCCTAGTAACGTGATATGGCACCAGGACTAGCAGGTATGGCCTGAGTAGTGTGACAGACTGTGTTTTTAGGTGTCCACACCCATCACTGTCATCAACTGCTGGGTGTCCCCTATGGGCAGCATGTTAGTACCATGTCATTCAGCCTACATCCAAAACATAGCTGAATGGTACTACAAGTGCATGTGGACATTCCAGCAACATCTGTGCTATGCAATAACTGAGAGCAGTGCATATGTGGTGTAGTGTGTCCTCCTTGTAGCTGTCTGACATCTGCAGTATCCAGATATTTGCAGCATGTGTACATGTGTCTCATAGATGTAGACCCCCTGCCACATAAATGTGCATTTCCAGACACTGATTGGACAATAAGTGATGGTTGTCCCCAGAGTTTGAGGAATCTTACTGTGATATGGTGGACCCCTAGGAATACAGTAATGGTACATGAATATCTGGTACTGTATTCATTCCCTTACATTGTATGCTCAATATGTACACACTGCCACTGAGCCAGAGTCAGTGTCCCCCCACTACTAGTACCTATAACCTGCTGTCCTCCTGCAGGGGGGTCACCAGGTATACTAGCCATAGGTGTCAGGCAATGAGATGCAGGTGTGGAGCACACAGTGACCTCGCCTGAGTACTTTATTAATGGTGGGGGACACCAGTACAATCTTGGAACTAAACCTGTATGACATTCACAGACTGAGAGGGCTGACTGACAGTACATGATGTCATATGCCACCTGTATCCACCAGTTCTTACTGTCAGTATTGTACAACACACAACAAACCTAGCAGTCATATGTGAAATGACCATTGCTGGGGTGATTCAGGGGCCAGAGCTGGGATCTATGTTACTGCAGAGAGAGCCATAAGGGATGGTCATAGGTCTGGACAGCAGATTAACAACAACATGTCAGTCCAGGCAATGTTGTAGAGACCTACAGTTTAAATTTTTATTTCCCATGACTGCATCCCCCCATCTCACTCCATTACATGCTTCATTCAATGACATACTTGGTATAGTGTTGTAGACCTGAGAGTGAAGAAATCCAGTTGTAGTATCCTAGTGAATTGCAGTCTCTCTTCATGAATAAAGGTTCAGACCTGTTTACCATAGGCAGCAGCTTGTTTTTGTAGGTAATGCTCATGAACAGGTGCTTGCCTGTGCACCAGTCTGTGACTCTCACTTGCTAATTGCATCCAGAACAGCTGGGATGCCTTTCCATTAGCCAATGGCATGGCAACACAGTGCTATAATTAATGCCTTCATGTAGGCCTTGCTCCTTTTCCTGGCCTGTGAGGAGGACATTATTGAAGTGTGGTAGCTACAGCATCACCAAGGGTAGGTAGAAATACTGTCCACTGTTTGGATTGATGTGTTATGTCCACAATGTTGCGTGCTATGGCTGGCCATTGAAAACAGACTTTCAGATTCTGTAGCAGTGTACTGTTGAAAAATGTGTGTTGGGGTCAGTAAGGAAAAAGGCAGATGTGAGTGTCATAGATCCTTTTTATCTGAATGTGCATGCTGCTATAGTTGATACTGTTCTATCAACTGTGTATGCTTGTAGGGGGAGACTGCGACACATGTCTCTTTCATATGAGCAATCCCCCCAACCCTTGATGTATGTGTGCCATGTGGAAACTCTGTTCTAGGTGTTTGGGAGGTATGATAGGTCTGTAGCAGGTAGCTGGACATACTGCTGCATGTGCAGCAGGGCACTGCTGCTGCATTCTGGCCAGGAGTCTGACTAGGGATTGTGAAGACATAGGGGGACAATAACCTGTTACTGTCAGTGAGGGAGCGGTGTCAGCTATTGTGCACAGCATGGCTTGGCTGAGGGTACCAATAACTGTCCAGGTGAAGCATGTGCCTCTGGTATATATGTTACATAATATGCCATCCAGAGAATGTTAGGAAACATTTAGAACACATATTCCTAATTGTGAAATGTGTCCCACCCTGCAGACCTTTAACACGTTTCTGTAGGTGGCAGTGTGTGCAGTGGGAGCAGCCAGTTTTGCTGGACATTGCATGACTCAGTTATTCCTATGTTGTATTAACATGTATGTAGTTGTGTCACAGACTGTGCTGTGGGCCAGGACTGTGGGTGTCCAGATGTGACACATGCTAGGAATGTAACAGATAGATGATATATAATATATTAATTATATATATTATATATTCATACGAATAATATATTATATATATCATGATAATATATATTATATGCTATATTACTAATAAGGTATTATAGTATGTCAGGTGTATTTGTAAGACGTATGCGCATGCATACAGTGTGTTCCACATGATTTGTATGGACATGTGTGTTTAGATGGGTATGGTGTGTGACACTGAGCTGTCTGTCATGGTTTGTAACCCCAATCTGCAATGCATTGCCAGTATGTCAGGACACAAAATAGGTTTTATGGCAACCTTGCCATAAGTAGGGGGCACAAACGTGTTCATTCAGCAACAGTCTGTGCATTTGTCAGGTCTACCTGATATTGTAGGCCTCCTGTACATCCACCAGCATTTATTTGTCTGCTTACTGGTTTGTTGTCTGTGTCAGAGGCCCAAGTTATGGTTGCCACCTTTTCAAATGGTCAAAGTGGGACATTTTTGGTAAATACATCAGGTTTTGCAGGGCCAAAAATGCCCATGGTCAGTACAAGGGAAAGAACTTCATTTGTTTGCCTAAATAAAAGCTTATTCCTGTAGCATTTTAGTTGCTTATTCTGTTTCTTATAACATTTAGGTGTTTCAGATACAGAATAACTGTTTTATGCAACTATTACATAAAATATATGAAATATGTTTGTCCTAACATCTCAGACATTTGCCATTGTTTCTATTTCTTTGCAGGACACAACTGCCCAAAGAGGGTCTGTCCCTCTCATAGTGGGACAGGTGGTCACCCTAGCTCAAGTACACTGTGATTTGTCCCAGTCTATATAGGATTTGTGTGCCACTGGCAATCAGGATATGTTTGTAAAAAAAATGAAAAGACCAATGGTTAGACCACAGCTGAAGATAAAAATGGAATAATCCACGTCAGGAAATAAATCACTTGCAGCTTCACAGTAGTGCCCTTTATAAAACCAAAAGTTGTAACTAAGATGTAGTAGTCAAGGTAGGAAACGGTTCACTTGCAGTTTCACACCACTTTATTAAACAAGAGTAAGCGCTTTCACGATCAAAGTCAGCTGATCGCTTCTTCAGACTCATAAAAACAGCTAAAACATTGGTATTTAAAATATGGTTCAACCAATGAAAACACATATAGAACTATGACATAGACTAATTAAAATTGCATACATCAGTACATTAATTTGCCTTATATTCTGCATAAGATGAAATAAAATATACATATAACAGACATATTTTATGTAATAATCCATATTACTTAATGTTTTAGTGGTCTGGATTTTAAAAAAAGGTTTCAAGGAAACAGCATTGTTCAATCCAGGAGACCTATCTGCCTGAAATAATAAAATCCATCTTTGTTCTGCTTCCTCTACCTTATTCCTTATATCACCTCCCCTCTTACTTTTATTTATTATTTCTAAAACCATGAAATTAAAAATATGTTTCCTATCTCCTTCTTCCACGTGTTTTGCTAAAGCACTTGTGTCTTTTTTATTTCTTATATCTCTAAGGTGTTCTACCTAAAATTCACAAAGACATCACACAGCCCCCTATGAGACCTATTGTATCCAGTAAAGGATGGGCCACAGAAGCCATCTCAATTTATATTGAACAAAATTTACAAATAGCCCTAAAATCATGTGAGACTATACTAAAGGATACAAAGGCATTTCTGTGACTATTATATAATAAGACCAGGAATATTAATAGAAATTATATGTTTGTGACAATGGATGTCACTTCACTGTTCACAGTGATACCGAATAAATGGGGTATTGAGAAAATACGTGATATTCTGACCTTGAAACAAGTTTTTCAAAGCACTAAGATTAATTTGATATGTGAGTTGCTTGATATTGTCCTAGAAAATAATGTCTTTATATTCAATGACAAGTTTTATCTACAAAAAGTTGGTGTAGCAATGGGCACGGCTTGTGCTAACAGCTACGCCTACTTAGCATTGGCTGCATGGGAAAAAGATCATGTATTAAGTGCTAGCAATAAATATGCTGGCAAAATTGTATGGTATATACATTTTGTAGATGACGTCTTCCTGTTATGGGATGGTACTAGTGAAGAGTTGCAAGAGATGGTGGAGTACTTACATAGCACCACTGAATTTTTAAGAGTCACTATTCAACATTCCAGGGACTCTATTGAGTTCCTAGATGTTTTGGTTAAGAAGACAGCGTTAGATGAATTTACAACAGGGATGTATAGAAAATCTACATGGAGAAATAGTATCTTACATAAGACTAGTATGCATCCAACATTTGTACATAAAAATGTAGTGAAAGGACAATATATGAGAATAAGCCACTTACATAATACAGATGAAGGCTTTGTGAAGACAATGACTATATTAGAGAAAGACTTCTTAAACAGAGGTTATAGTAAGAAAGACATAAATGAAAGCTCTAAATATACCATTGAAAATAGGGATGGGAGATGTAAACCGCTCTTCTCTAATACTATAGAAGATGTTAAAAGCAAGGAAGGTCATGATTTTAAAGTTAGATTCCCTATAACTTATTCAAGTGACATCAGAAGGTTCTGTAATATTTTTGAGAAGAATTGGAATGTTTTATTGTCGGATCCTGACTTGAAAGAATTGTTAGAAGATAGACCCAGCTTTTCTTTTAGAAATAAGAAGTCCTTAAAAAGGCAATTCTGTTATAAATCCAGAAACAATGAAAGAATGATCCTATCTGATAGGCAGGGGACTTTTCCTTGCAGAAATTGTACAGCATGTGACTATTTATATAATAAATCTACATATAAACATCCTACACTAGGATTTATAATTGATATAGATTTTTATGCTGACTGCAGAACACAAAATTTGGTTTATTTCAGCTTCTGTCATGTCTTTTATATAGGCAAAACCAATAGGTGTCTAAAGGAACGTATCCTTGAACACCTTAGAGATATAAGAAATAAAAAAGACACAAGTGCTTTAGCAAAACATGTGGAAGAAGAAGATAGGAAACATACTTTTAATTTCATGGTTTTAGAAATAATAAATAAAAGTAAGAGGGGAGGTGATATAAGGAATAAGGTAGAGGAAGCAGAACAAAGATGGATTTTATTACTTCAGGCAGATAGGTCTCCTGGATTGAACAATGCTGTTTCCTTGAAACCTTTTTTTAAAATCCAGACCACTAAAACATTAAGTAATATGGATTATTACATAAAATGTGTCTGTTATATGTATATTTTATTTCATCTTATGCAGAATATAAGACAAATTAATGTACTGATGTATGCAATTTTAATTAGTCTATGTCATAGTTCTACATGTGTTTTCATTGGTTGAACCATATTTTAAATACCGATGTTTTAACTGTTTTTATGAGTCTGAAGAAGCGATCAGCTTACTTAGATCGCGAAAGCGCTTACTTTTGTTTAATAAAGTGGTGTGAAACTGCAAGTGAACTGTTTCCTACCTTGACTACTACATCTCAGTTACAACTTTTGGTTTTATAAAGGGCACTACTGTGAAGCTGCAAGTGATTTATTTCCTGATGTCGATTATTCCATTTTTATATTCAGCTGTGGTCTAACCATTAGTCTTTTCATTTTTTTTTCGCTTGAGGTGTATACCAGGCGTTTATCCAGATTTTGTTTTCTTTCACGTGTATGTTTGTAAAAACACTACTCAATTTCCAGAGCTCTGTTGGCCTACTGGTGTAATGCAGTATGTTGTAGTTTACAAGATCCTGGGTGTAATACTTGGCAGTGGTGTCTTTTTTCCCTAATGTTACATGACTACTGTATGATATATTTCCAAAAGGAGTCCTATCTCCCCAAAACTGGTTTGGCCTAGTGATGCATTACTTTAACTCTAATACGCAGGATCCTGCATTCAATGCTTGGAAGTGGTGTCTTTTTCCCCCCTAATGTTACATGACTGTACTGCATGATATATTTACAAAAGCATTGGCTATTCCCCTAGTCATATATTGCTCTGACTCTAGTGCACAGGGTCCTGAGTTTGAGAGTCAGCAGTGATGTCCCCCCCCCCCAATGTTACATGATAGCAAGAGGTTCTCCGGTTTGATTCTTGGCTGGCATCCCTTCTGTGCAGAGTCTGCATGTCCTCCCTGCATTCATGTGGGTTTCCTCTGGTTACTCTGGTTTCCTGCCATGTTCAAAAACATGCATCTGGAGCTTTTCTCCCTGGACCTCCACTGCAAATTGGCTTTGTTGTCGGACTTTCCTGGTTAACAAATGTTAAATAAATAAATAAATAAATGACTGTACTGCATGATATATTTCCAAAAGCATTAGTAACTCCTCAGAGCTGCTTTGGCACAGTGGTGAGTTGCTCTGACTATAGTGTCCTGGGTTCGAGACTTGCCAGGGCTGGTTATTTTGTTACTGGGCAGAACAGTGCCTGAATGAGATAAAGTGATTAAAGCAGTTTTAAGTGTGTTTGCACGGTTTTGCGTGCCATGCCATGATTGCAAGTGGCCCTCAGGTCTGCTTAGCTTTGCTTAGCATCACTTATCTCTGCTTAAACCTGTGCTATTTCCAAAAAAAGAAAAGAAAAAAGGGGTGATAAGAAAGTGGTGAAATGGGGACAAGCAGGGAGAAAAATATTATGAATGGCAGCTAGGGATGTGCAGGATGGGTGTAGGAAAGGACCATAGCTCTCCATTTATTGTGCAGCAACAGCTGTGCATGATGTGCATGATGTGGACAATTTGGAATTTAGAGCCTCACGCATTTGTTGAGTAATTCATGGGGAACTTGCTTAACATCAGTGTATATGGGGGCGAAATCGAGAGCTATGTATGGGATGATTTTTTTTTTTTTTTGGGACAGATGCCCATTTTTTTTTTAAAGTGAGAGTGGGATGTTAGGGAAGGGTTGTATGTAAATTTGGAGAGATAAGTTGGGTAGGAGAGGTTGCTTTTGCAGACAGATAAGACAGCAGACAGGGATGGTGTATGACAGATGAGGGGGGTAAACACCTTGGATGGGGAGGGTGGATGGGAATCAGAGGACCATGTGCCCCCAGGTGGAAACAGTGGGACTGAGGTCCCCACCCATGGGCAGTCACCACTGCCTCTTCATGGCCCCAAAGGTGGCTGCACTGGGGGCTGGGTGTCAGGGCCAACCTGGACCTCAAGGTGCACCAGTCTGCTCTCTATCTGGTGCAGGCAGTCATTCAAATCCTGCTGGATGTTCCTGTGCTCCATACCTTGGAATTGGTGTTGGGTGACAGGGTACTCTCCATGCCCAGGGGGTGATGGACCCCATCCCCTGAGGTGGCTCCACCCTAGGGTGGTGTAAGACCAGTGGAGAAGGCAGCTCGAGGTTGAGTCCCAGAAGTGCTGGGACCTGGGGGTCTATATTAGATCACTGAACATTTAAAAAAGTGAACAGTGATTAATTAACCCTATGTAAGTAAAAGCTTACAATGTTGAACTGTCAGAACAGCGATTTTTTTTTTCCAAGGGAAAAAATTGCTGTTCCAACAAAAAAACAAAAAACAAAAACAAAATACTTTAAACATTACATTAAGTGGGGGGCTTTACCCTCCACACACACCCTATTTAAATATACCAACTCCAAGACCGCACTACAGTGCCAAAAATGACAAAGTAACGAAGCGACCAAGCGAATAATTTTCTAGGGAAAGAATTTGCTTAAAAGCTACTTCGATATTTTGCCATTTCAGTCTTTTAAGTTTGACCAAGATGCATTTGAAAGAATGCATCTTCAGTCTTCTAATAGGAACCCGGACCTGGTGCCATGGCCAGATGATGTGGGACAGGTGGATCAGATGGGCTCGACCTACCCAAATGTGCTATGGTGTTGAGGTTTGTCAAAATGTATTGGTTAGTCATGATCAAAACATTTCAACATTAGTTATAACAGCATGCATGGGTGTTCCAATTAACCCAGAACAATAGAAATGAAAAAAATTGCATATCAAATGGAACACATGCATAAATGGAATAACAGCCATTATTGTAAAAGCATGCCAGTAATAGTTGCAGAAACAGGCCAGCAAAAGTGGAATTTTTGAACAAGGTATGTTAGTATGCAACCATTGAAATATATGAACAATAATACAACACAAGTCCCAACATTAGGTTTTGAGAATGAAATACCCGTAGTATATGAATAATAATTAGTGATGCAGATAAGGAGTGGGGAGAGAGAAAAACAGTCCACTAACAACTGTATAGGCTATAATTTTCATAACAGGACTGCTCAATACTCTACAGGTCTGCCCTTACTTTACATCTACCTCTGCCTTATAGCTTCTGTAACACATACATACCTGTCAAGTTGTCAATTTGGAATGGTATGGGGCAAGCTGTGAGAACTCTAGGTACATAACTTTAGGGGATTCATATATGTCAGGGTTACATATATGACTAACAAGGTGTACCCTGCACTGATGTTATGTGAGTATGCTACTGGCATACCTCAACTGGATCTATATCTGTGTCCAAGGTTATTGGCAACAGTGACCACTAGTTGTGACAGCGTGACACTTGATAGACAAGTATTGGGAAGAGTGCATGGTGTATATACTTATCCTACTGTCATTTGTAGGCACTGGGTTGGACACTAGTAAATTTGTACACAGTTTATTAATATGCCCTTCATACAGCTAATACAAACATTTCTTTACCTGTAAGACCTGTGGAGAAAATATATGTTAACACTACCTGACTGTTTCTACAAATAGTCAGGATTAGTTGTATGTAACTATAAACACATCTTACTACCAGTCCCTGGATTCAAACCATGGTCTGTGTGTGCAAAAATAAACAGCATATATATTTCTTAGTACAATGAGCTACTGAGCCACTGCTGTTGGTTGCTTGACTGATTTCTGTCTAAAAATCCCTTGGTTTTAAAGTCTGACCTTGTAATATAAGTAGAGTGTCATAGAAGACTGTAGTGATAGTTGAACATACATGCATGAGATTCATGCATTATAGATCATTAGTGAACTGTGTATTAATACTTTGACTGCAGGTGTACACATTTAACCCCTAGTGGATGTGAATATGTGTGATCTGTACAGACCATAGCATGGTGCTGGGTTGCATACCTGACCCATATACATTTGCACATCATATATTTGCAGTCTCCACCTATTACAGTCTCATACTTGCCTGCATTAGCGTACCTACATTCAGGACTGCATATAGTCGAAATGTAAAAGTTAACACAACACAATGCTGCAGGGAACACACTATAATACTTTACACATTACTATTCAAGGTTCAGATCTTAGTGCAGAACATATATCAAATTTCATTGTATCTTGTTTTATAGCTGCACATCTATAGTTTAGCATAACAATTGGTTATCAGCCAAACCTCACTCAATTCATGGTCTCATAGCTTGCTGTGTAGCACCTGTACAATTGTATTTCTTCAACAATAGACCAGAATAAACACAACAGTTTGTGGAACTAACTTTTTCTGAGGGTGACATGACACAGTGGTTTATTAATTCAAAATTCTAAATGCAGTTGTACTGCGTATCATGTAGATGATGAATGAATGTCATTTATTACCCTCACAGTAGCAATCACAGTGTACTTTAATACTAGAACATTAGTATTCATATTGTATATACATTTGTAATTCCTACATAGTATTACTACAGTATTGGCTTTCTATAATCAAAAGTAGCTTGTTTGCTGCCTTCATTTGTATTGCACAGTACCTGGCATTAGTCACTTATATCAATGTGGGTCTAACAACACATGTATTCAGTACACACATAACACTATACCTAAAGGCAGTAGGTAATTACACTTTCTTATTTATTCTTCTATATATTGCAAGATAGATCTGCACTCACCAGACTGTCAGTGCAGCCTCACCTGACACCCAGTGTGGGCCTCAATGTTATGAGCCCTCTCATCTACAGCTGTGGGAAGAAAACACACCTTTATGCATACCTGTCTATTAGATATTTATACTACAATTTTATAAGTCACCAGTTGATATACTTACAAACATCTGGGACATTCTGTGACCAAGCATCTTGGATCCATTAGGCCAAGAGCACCCCCTTCCTCTGCTTCAGATCCTCATAATGATGATGGACCTGCTCACCAGTGCATGGGATTCCAGTGGCATTGGTGATCTCATGTGCAGGATGGTTCCAGGCCTCAGTCTTGTATTCTGAGCCTTGGTACCAGCCCTGTAGCAGTCTGTCATCATCGTTCTTAACAAGGAGCTCAGCCATGACCCTGGACTCCAACATGCCCCACCACTGTGCCCAAAAGCCCAGTCCCTCTCCAGCACTTGCCATAGTTCCTGCACAGATCAACTCTAACAGGTTCTGGCTGTATCCCCACCTGTGTGGTTTAAATAAGGCTATTATCCCACCCTTTGCTGCTTTTGGACCATTTTTAAAAATGCTAACCACAACTCAGCAGTGCGCAGACCTGCTAAGCTTAGCTGAGCAGTGCTTAAAATGGCAAATGCTTAGCAGTGCTTAGTGGTGTGCAAATCCACTTTGCTCAGCTGAGCACTCCTTAGAAGGGGACTGCATAACAATGCTCAAACCAGCTAAGCATTGCTAAGTATTGCTCATACAGATCCTGTTTAAGCATTGCTTGGCTTAGCAGTGCTTAGCAAACCACAGCTAAGGGAAAACAAGATTTTTCATTAAAAAATATATGGATATTAATTACAGTTTATTGATACATTATTATTAAGTGTATGTATTTTAGTTTACTTGACCTCTCCATGTGCTTTTATTAACTTACCTTGGAGTGTAACTGTACTGTATCGGAAACTTGTGTTTAAATGGTGGTTTTTCACCTCATATCTCCTCTGACACTGGGATTCTGCACCAGCTACACTACCCTGGTTAACAAATATTAATAACTACATAAATAAATAAAATACAATTTTAAAAATACTTTCCCATGTAAAAGCTTGGTGGTCTGTTTGGGTATTTGAACTGTCCACCTACTGCACACAGCTAACTTGGCTGTGAAGATTTGCACCATACATTTCTATATAGCTTCTCAATACGTTTAAGCACTGCTGAGCAAGGTGCCACACCACACAAACCCATTCAACTACGCTTAAACTTTAAAGAAAAAGAAATAAAAAAATTAACAAATACATATAATAGGGGGCATAACATTTAATTACCATGCCGTATGGCACTCTGACAGTACAGGGGGGTGTTACAGTCACTGTAACACACCCCCTACATGACATTACACT
Organism: Protopterus annectens; assembly: GCF_019279795.1. NCBI lineage: Eukaryota > Metazoa > Chordata > Ceratodontiformes > Protopteridae > Protopterus > Protopterus annectens. The sequence continues at coordinate 1,887,784,970 of NC_056737.1, read as the reverse complement.
TGAAATTATTAAATACATGTCTGAGGACACTTTATTGTTTCAGTGCCATACTGCACTTTGACGATGCAGGGGGTGTGTTACAGATACTGTAATACAGCCCCTATGTGACATTACACTTGACATCGTTACATAAGTGTCCAAGGACAGTTTCTTAATTGTTTTAGTTTCATACGGCACTTTGAGAGTGCAGGGGGTGGGTTACAGATCTGCAAGCACTGTATCACCCCCCCCCAGTACTCATTCAGTATCCATGTACATGTCTCCTCCTCAGTAAAATGTCTTCATTAATATGCAAGGTGTGCTTCTGAGAGAGAGATGCAGGCACAGATACTATTCACTCCATGTAGGAATAATACTATTCCTACATGGAGTTTACTAAATCTGGGAGATTGTTTTCTATAAATGAAATGCTGCATGTGATAGTTGGATGTAGGTCTCATGCATGTACAGTAACATTTGAAATAACAAACATCATTTGATATTATAGTCTACAGTTATCAGACATTGTGAAGTTTTGCAGGTTTGATAATACATTTTCAGGGATGATTAGAAATGCATGATAATTCTTATGTTTTACATCGATAAATTCATGGGTAGAGTCAGAAATATAGATGGTAATGGAATTAGGCAGGAATAGCAAATTCACCCTTTATCATTTGTTTTGTGATTAACACTGTGGTTTGGAAAATTAAGCATCTGAAGTTGCAGTGGACATGGCTGTCTGCAGTTCTGTATTTGTAGCTTGTACAGATGATTTAATGGTTAAGGAAATACAAGAAATTTGCAACATTTGTTTTTGATATGGTAGAGATGAGTAGGAAAAAGCTAGGGTAAATGTGAACAAAAATGCAGAGGTGTTAAAAAATGATTAGTAGAACATATTTTAGAATGTTTAGGCTTTCAGACTGTAAACAAATGTATTTTTATGAGCAATTGAGGGGAACCACCGAGAAAATGAAAGACCTTATTTAGTTGTAGAATAATTTTTCCAAGCCTAATAAAGGCAGTTTTGATAGGAATGGGACTATACTTTGCAGGTGTGTGTATGTGTGTCAATGTTCTAGAAAACTTAAAAGTTAAAGTAATGATCCCATAAAACCTGGATTGTTTTTCTTTATAAAAAGACAGCATGGAGCTTGAATAAAATAAATGTTATAGTGCATATAACATCTTTAAATCTGCATTATATTCTGAAAATGGTAAAACTTGAGAGTTTAATTTGAAAAAAGCCTGTTACATGAGACATCTGAAGGTGTTTGAGAGGTATTGAGTAGACACAGGAAGAATATTTGTGGAAAAAAAAGTGCAATGTGTGGATGTTTTGGAAAACAAAGATTGCTGAACTTTAAATCAAGAGTAAACAGGGTGTTTTGTGGTTTGTGATGAATGAGAGAATAAAGGAAAGTAGAACATTGATTGGTTGGGGCGCCTGCAAATTTTATGAAGACTGTTTCCTCAAAAATTACTGAAAATTTGTGAATGAAATATAAGGAAATGGGGAATAATTCCTTGTCTTTAAAAGATGCTGGGTGGTGCTGTTGGAAAGGTTGGCTAATACTTAGAAATTATATTTGACATAGTTTTAGAATTTAATTATAGAAAATGTATGTGGTGGGCTGTTTGATGGAGTCCCAAAAGATGAGAATAGGCAGATATTTATATGTTGTTTGTGATATGCTTGGAAGAGGAGATGTTTGTTTTATATAAATAAAGATGGAATAGCAAAACGGAACTTTTAATACTTAAAAAATGATGTAGTTAAAAGGATGGGAAGCGATACTTTTGTCCTTTTCTTTCTCTTTTTTTTTCCTTTTTGTGAGTAACAAAATTAATTTTGGTATGGCTATCATACCATGGATTTATTTGTCACTTTCTGTTTGGTTTTGAGCTCTGTCTGAGCTACCATCAACTCAAGCAGATGAAACTTCAGTTCATCATCTCATCCAAAGATGGCAAACTGAATCCAAGCACCTATTATGGGGCATAGAACTCCGTGTTTAAAATTTTCCTGCAGCAAAATTAAGTATATTACCTGAAAAAACACTAACAATGACACCTGTTGCATATGTTGCTATAACAACTTTGTAGGCAAGACAAAATGCCTTCCCCCCATTAAGGAAACCACGTTAAAACATTTCTCCAAAGCCATCTTCATGCTTCTTAAGACAGAAGTGGTGAACTTCATAACACCCATGCAGATGGACAATACAGTTACGACTGCTGAATCCTACACAAATGCACTCTATAAGCACTTACACGAGTGCATGGATCATGCTATCCCAAACAGAACCAACATGCTATCCTCCAAAAAAAAGGAAGCCAATCTGGTGGCCCCCTGCCATAAATAAACTGTACAACAGAAGGAAGAAATTGTTGCAAAAGAGAGTAAAATCCCATGAGTGGAGGAGCTCCCTGGTCAGCCTCAGTAAGAAGCTGAGATCCCTTATAAGATCCTCCAAAGCTAGCTATAAAAACAAAATCACCACTGATTCTAAGGACAACCACAAAGCATTCTATAGCTATGTCAAGAATCTCAGTGGCAACACCCAGACCTGCTCTGAGTTACAGCACAACTGCACGAAAATTACAGAACCAACTGATATTGCCAACATCCTGGCAGATAGGTTCAGTGCTAACTTTACCCCCCCCCCACCCCCTAAAGGGCCCAAATCTATACAGGAAGAATGCAGAGTCCCTGTAATCACAACTATGCAGGTAAAAGCTGCACTCTCTAAAGCCAAAAACACAGCATCCATGGGACCGGACAACATCCCAGGCTGCATTTTACACGAACTTCAGAATGAACTGGCTCCCCACCTAAGCACCATGTTCAATCATAGCCTCACATCAGGCTTTCTGCCCACTGAATGGTTTACAGCAACAGTTATCCCACTCCACAAATGGGGAGCCACCACTGATCCTGGGAACTATCGCCCTATTAGCCTGACAAACCTGGTCTGCAAGGCCATGGAACGTATCATCATGGAACTCATAAACAAAGACATTGGTAACCTCCAAACTCTGGATCCCACCCAGTTCAGATTTGTGAAAGGCAGATCATGCCTCCTGAACCTGATTGACTTCTTTGAGGCAGTCACCAAAGCAGTAGATGAGGGTAAGGTGGTTTACACAGCCTATCTTGACCTCGCCAAAGCTTTCAACACCATCCCCCATTCTGGAATTATAGCTAAACTCACTAAACTAGGTATAAATCCCAACGTCACAAGATGGGTTGCCAACTGGCTCACTGACAGAACCCACACTGTAAAAGTTGCACTCTAAATCTGACCTCAAACCAGTGACAACTGGAGTACCACATGGTTCAGTCCTGGGTCCTCTCCTGTTTGGTATCTACTTCTCTGAAGTACAGGCTAACACAGAAGGCCTTTGGCTAAAGAAGTTCACAGATGACTGCAAACTAGGAGCCATAATCGAGCCCCCAAATGATGTGGAAATCCTACAGAAGGGCCTTGCTGAGACAGATGCCTGGTGTCAGAGCCATGGCCTCAAGCTCAATGCCAAAAAGTGCATTGTCATCCCCTTTGGTAAAAACTCTGTACCCATGAACTACTACATAGACAGCAGTCTACTTAACACAGAATGTGTGATAAGAGACCTTAGGACCCAAGTGGACAGTAGTCTGTCCTTTAAAAGTCACATTGCCACAGTAGTGAGGAAGATCTTCTACATGGCACAATTCATCATAAAAGGGTTCTCATCCAGCATAAAAGAGGTCACCATTCCCCTCTACTCAACATTCATTAGACCCATTATAGAGTACAATGCCCCTTTTGGAATGTAACTCGCAAGACATCTGCAGCAGCTGGAAAGGCCACAGAAGTACTTCACAAAGAGGATTACTGGCCTCAAACAGATGCCCTATACTGACCGTCTCAAAAAACGCCAGCTTTACTCTATTGCATATCACCTACTCTGAGGTGATCTCTGCCTAACATATAAAGCTATGTCAAACCCAGAGCTGTTGGACATGTTACACCTAGAGAAATCCCAATCTCTCCAAGCTACATGCTCTAGGGACCTAAACCTTTTCACCACAATAAACAGGACATGCTGGAGGGATAGATTCCTGTCCCCGAGACTTCCCATACTCTGGAACAGGCTACCCATCTATGTCAAGCAAAGTTCTTCAGTAGCACTCTTCATGAAAAATCTTGATGAGTGGATGGGAAATAGGAAATACACCCCAGGGATCACTTCTGTGTCTCTGCTTGACAGTGGCACAGGAAAATAACTTTCTTGGGTGGCGTAAGCCAGGAAACCTTGTTGGCTAGGCTTATGTAGGCCCTCGGGCCAAGAGCCTAGTACCTACCTATGAACCTATGAACCTAAAATCATGTCAATTTATGGTCCACAGTATATTCAGTCCACATAAAGTATATTTACAACTGCATTACAAAGTGACTGTCACTATAGTCATGTTATAGCCAGCATTGTCCATTCTTCCAGAGTTTATAGTAGTGCCATGCTCAATAAGAACATTTATCTGACTAAACAAAGATGTGCACAGTAGTTTCACTGTGAACATGTATATGATCAGATGTCTGCACAATCGCTCTACTGTCGACATAGATGTGAGCAGACGTGTGAAACTTCTCCACTATGGACATAAATGAGAGCAGATGTGTGCACAAAAGCAGCTAATATTGTAATTTGCTGTTCATTTCTAAGCAGACTCAGTGCATGTGACATATACTATAGCAAGTTATGGGTGTATCAGTACAGTATCTGCATATGTAGTTGTCTCTGTAAGGACAGGAAAGGAACACGATGGCCCAATATATTGACAAATAGTCTGAGCATGCACAACCTATCATATATGCCTTTTGGGAAGGGGAAATAGAATACTGAGTATGTGGTGCTGATGAGAATAATGGATTAAGGAAGTATAAGAAAAAACTATCACAAATATGTGATTGATGTACAGATAGCAGCAGAGCTGTGTTAGATAATGCAATCCTAGTATATAGACAGTGATATTTTTGATCAACATTATATATTCTTGACAAAGTGGCACACACATGAACATACCTTGGTACATTGTGCCTTGCATAAATTATATGACCTCATTATGTATAAATGTCTCTCACAAATGTGTGTTTACATCAAAGGAATTTTACATAGTGCAGTAGCACAGTGCCTTTAGAGTACCATGATCATTGGCCTGCCATGAGCACTAACATCGTAAGCAGCACTGTTACAGTTAGCTGTACTGCATGCTGCTGCAGGAATCCATTCATGTTATGGGCATCAAGAGCATGTAGTTCCTACAGTGTTAATGTGCAGCAAGTATAATTAATGCATAACATTCATTATGTGGTAGTAATATTTATATCTGATATACTTAAATGTGTACATATTAGCTATACTTGATAACATACTTATAATATGCCTGTACACATCTGCAGCAAAGCTGTAAAGCTGCATTACTTTAATATAAGTGTGTTACATGTCAGCCCACACTGTGTGTATTTTACAGACATATTTGCATCATAGTCATATTTTAAGACCTTGGATTCCATAAGCCTGGATGGAGACATATGCTTGTAAGACAACATGTATTGTGCATATCACTAATTGATATATTTGAGAGTTGTGACTTGTTAAATATAACACACTTGCACACACACACACACACACACACACACACACACACACACACACATGCATTGACTCATGCTATGATCTGATTCACAGTATTTCTAAATATTGTCTTTTTTTACACTCTGTTCAGCTGTGCATGTACTTGTGACAAATTCTGAAATATATATAGCCGGGCCTCTTCCTTATTTACCTGGGGACAATACTGCAAACCTTCAAAAGGATACCTTCAAGTTGTTGTTTTTGCTACCTCAAAAGACCATTCTGATGATGGTAGAAATGCTCCACTGATCACAGCATCCCATGACATGACAGAGCTCTTCTACCACCTGTTGGCACATAACTATTGCAGAAAAGAATACTTTTGTTGCAGCAGAAAAACAGAAAGCAAGGTATTCAGCCAGGTGAAGGAGCCAAACTGTCTCTAGATTGCCCATCTAGGTGCTTGCAGACATTCATGACCAAGATTACAGACAGGTAGGTTTGTAGAGAGAGAGAGGAAATATGTCACAAATATAACCTCTTTTACTCACTTTGTTGCAGGCAGTCTGTGTAGGGACAGTAAGCATCATGACACTTAAAGTAATGTGCACTGGAAAAATACTACAAGTTTGTCTGTGCTGATCAAAATATAATTTGCTTACTTTCTTAGTGAAAGTATCTCACACTGGTTTCATAGCATTCAGATGAACTCTTACATACCTAATCATGCTATGTGTTGTAGTGCATCTTACTCCTAATAAGACACATCAAATTAGTGTGCCATTCACAACATACTAATATGTTTTATGTGCAATAGTCTTTCAGCAGTGTTGCCTGGAAGAGCATTTTTGTTACCATTACTGAGTATGTATTTATTGTGGCATTTCAGTGAGCTTTCAGCATTTCTTATTTGCTGGTGAAATGCACTACTTTTTCTCACTGCACTGTTCTAGCTTGTTATGAAGGCTATCACAATATTATTGTCTAAGTGGCAAGTGAAACAAACTATTACTTATTTCAGTGACAGGACTCACTTGTAATTGTTACAGAGGCCACATACATGCACTTATCTTTGGGAGATACAGGATTTTAGTGCTCAGTCTTGTTATAACATTTAAGATGTTTTATTATGCAACTTTTAATTGCATTTGTGTGCTGAGCAGCAGTAGCAGTCGGATGCTTTACTGCTTTTCTTTTATTTCATTTAGTGTACAAGGTCTCTGCATATAATTTCATGGCTTCTTGTGCAATGCACAAACCTTCTCACTAGAAGGTTATGTGCACACACATACACACACACACACACACACACACACACACACACACACGCACACACACACTCAAACATTTATATATATAGATATAGATAGAGATATCATTCAAAGCACTGATTATTCAATGCAAGTGTGTGGTCAACATATTTCAAGCTTATATCATCACGTTGCATTACCATGCATTTTAGATAAAATACATAGTATACTCCCAAACCCTGTGTAACACATTCAAATAGAAGAATATTAAAAAAAAGGAAGGGAAAGAATGTGATCCTTTCCAGATTTTGTAAATCCTTCTAACACAGGTATTATACAATTGTTAAAATACTTTTGTTGAAAGTATTATCACCACTGCAAGAAAATCTACTGTGTAAGGTACAATATATTTGCTCATACAACTGTCTTTTATAACCATGTCCATATTCTACTAACTTAGAGGTGGATACAGGTTAGTAGTTCAGACAAAATAAAAAGATTAACCAGGATTCTTGAAATTCTACCCCATGTGATTTATACTTATAGCTATGCCAAAGTTTAGTCTTATACGTAGATAGTTATTTTAGAAAGCCTGACGGTTCTGTTTTACAGTGACTAAATATAATACCTGCAACAACAAAGATAACTATTCTCAACCACTGGTTTTGAATTGTTTTAAGTACACACAGTAAATACCCTATCCCTTTGCTGGGATTACCTTTTACATTATACTAGGGGTTGTCCCACACCCTGTCCCAAAAGTATGCCCAAGAATTCTTTTTAGAGCCTAAAATGTCCTGCACATACTGCATATCTCTACCTCTTGGATTCTAAATATTACTCCTAACTTCCTGAGCTGTGATTAACTTTCACATGCTGACAAGCTTTAATTTATTAGTATCCTTATGCGTGTGTCAGAGTTCTCACTTGAAGAATTTGTGCTATAGATGCTGTCCTGGTATATTGTTTAATATCTGAAAAACCTATCCCCTTTATTAAATGGCTATATAAGAGTTTTCCTGGAAACCTGGGAGGTTTTGCGCACAAATGAAGTTCATTAGTAATGTCTGAAACTTCTCTGAATAATTAATTTTATCTAACATGTGGATGTCTTGCAAAAAGAGAAATTTTGGCAAAAGCAGATTTTAATGGCTCAAATTTTAGCCAAAACAGGAAGGTATAGTTTCCTCCACTGTCTTATGTGCATGCTATTCAAAACACTATACAGTAAACATACTTGCATTGTCAACATGTTTCATTTTACATCATCACAATGAATATTTTAGATACTGGGCCGGATTCACGAAGGCTTGCACGGAGTCTAAGAGTAGAGTAAGACTCCATGCAGCCAACATGTCCACCGAGTGATCCAGGAAGAGCCAGTAGGGGTGTGTAACAGAGCTCCTTAAACTAGTCCTACACGGACAGGGCTTAGATATGCAAATTACCTCAATTGCAGGTGAAAGCTATGCAAATGAGGTACATTTGCGATCCAGGAAACCCAAACCTGTCCGAGTAGGAGTAGTGTTATTTGTAGAAATGTACTCAGTTGACAACTGAGTACGGTTCTGCAAATAGCAAAACAGAGCCATGACAGCTCCAAAAAAAGGATGCATTTACAGGAGGAAGCATACCAATAGCCAAAAATACGGCCATTGGCAATGTGAAGTTATGCAAAATAAAAATAAAATAACTTTTTTTTATCCCGATCTCCAGGGTTTAAGCATAGCGCAGCGCCTACCACATGTGCTGTGCCCTAAAAACCAGAAAATCAATAATTAAGATCCACAAATGTGGATTTTATAGCTGATATGAATTTACAATGCAAGTGAATGGAAGGCTGAAGACAACATGGCCACCGAGTAGAGGTTGCTAAGGGGGGAAGCTCAGTCTAAGAGATGTAACCAAGCATTAGTAGGCAATCCTATAAATGAGGGTTAGGATAGTGAATCGCAAGTTTACATAGAAAATGAGCACAGTCAGTGGAGTGTAGGTGTAGGATAAGGGTAGTAACAGAGTAGAAGATATGTGACATCATGAGGGGGGCATGTATGAAAGACGTGAAGCTCATTGGAGCTGAGTGGCATGTGTCAGGTGACATTTACATATCATTGAAAGAGGTGTGTCAACAGGTAGGCTAGGTAAAGTAAAGAAATTGAAGGTGTATGCCATGGATAACACCAAAGTTTCTTGCTGAGCATGCATGCGCACTTGTGCACGCCAGTAAACCCGAGTAAGACAGCATGTGTGCGTGTTAGCGTTTGTGCACACATGTAAGCCGGAGTAAGCATATGTAAGGCTGTGTAAACAGTTGTAAGCACATTTGCGCTGGTGTGCTCGCGTTTTAACAAAAATAAGCAAGTTTTAGTCCGTGTAAGCATGTGTGCGCACGTGTTAGCGGGTGTACACGTGTTTGCACTTGTGTGCGCGGCGCTCCCCCCTGAGGAAACAGAAAGGAAAAAGGAAGCACACCAAATAGTAGGAAGTTACCAGGGAGTACTAGCAGAGCTAGCAGGAGAAAACAATCAGAATCAGGCAATTACACAGGCAGTACACTAGCCCAGCCCATCCCAGCAGTTAAAACTCTGCAAACAACAGTCCATTATGTTTCTCTCAAGAGACACTGCAACACTGCAGTAAGCTAATAGAAGTGAAAACTGAATGTTAGAGGCTGCCATTGCTGTTAAAGGCGACATATGCAACATGCTGAGGGTGGTGATAATGCAAATGCTGCTGGATTACCCACAGTGAGGAGACGGAGAAGAGTATACAGGCCCAGGGTAACCTACCTGGGGCTACATGAGCTGGAGATAGTGGAGCACTATAGAGTGGACAGAGACCTCTTGCAGCAAATTGTTGAGCTGTGCAGGCCACGCCTCACACACAGAACCCACAGAGGGGAACCCATTCCAGTGGAAACCAAGGTATGTGCTGGCCTAAGAATATTAGCAACAGATACCTTCCAGAGACCAACTGGTAATATGATGGGGATATCACAAGCATCAGCATCCAGGGTACTGCACCAGTTCCTGGATGCCATGTCAGCACATGTCAGTGATCATGTGTATTTCCCCAGTTCCCATGAGGAATTGGTCAACAATATGCATCTCTTCCAGCAAATAGTGGAATATCCTGAGGTAGTGGGTGCAATAGACTGCATGCACATATGCATCAAAGCACCAGCTGGTGAGCGGGGTAGGGTCTACTTCAACCACAAGTGCTTCCCCTCCATCAACTGCCAGGTTGTGTGTGATGCCCAGGGCATAATACTGAATGTGTGTGCTGGCTGCCCTGGAAGCTACCATGATTCCCATATCTGGCATCTGATGCAGCTGTACCAGACATTTGCCAATGGGGACATCCCACATGGTCACCTATTGGGGGATGCTGGCTATGCACTGGAGCCGTGGCTGATGACACCCATCAGAAACGCACACACACTTGAACAGGAACGCCATAATGAGGCACACGCACAAACATGAAATGCAATTGAGCGTGTGTTTGGGCTGCTCAAGTCACAGTTCCGGTGTCTGGGCACATCTGGTGGAGCCTTGCAGTACTCACCAACTACATGTACCCAAATTGTCATGGTATGTGCTATGCTACATAATATGATCCTGCGAAAACAGCTGCAGCAGGACCAGCATAGGCCTGGGCCAAACAGCCCCCCACCATTGCCAAGGCCATCACAGGCAGAGTGTGACTCAGAGGAGGAACAACCTGAGCCTGCCCCAGTAGGCAGAAGGAGGCATGCCCAGTATGCTTTGGCCTTGGCAAAGAGGCAATGTATAGCACATACACTGGCTCAGTAGGAACCCTGGAAATTATACCTCTCTCTGACTAGCACATATAGTAAAAGGGATGCCTAAGTTGACACCACCTGCCTCCAAACATGTATAGGGAGTGTAGTATGTGCATCTGACATAGCCAGCCCTGCAGCACCACCTGAGGCATGATTGACATGTGTTAAGCAATATAAAGCAGTGCTAAACAGCATTTACCACCATGTAGTATATGTAAAGAAAATCACAGACACCAACTAGCACAACTGTGGTCAATGTTGAGTAATATTGGGCAACATCCAGCAATGTTGGTTAATACTGAGCAATGTTGAACAAGCTGGGTCTAAGTATATGAAGGTCTCTCCAAACACCATTATATTGGGTGACTTCAACTACCCAAACATGGACTAGGAGCAGTACTCAAGGCCCAACACCCTAGCCCAAAGGTTCCTAGAATTTATAAACTCAAATGCTATGGAACAACTAGTCACCACCCCCACAAGAGGGGATAACATACTGGACCTGGTCATCACCAACATGGGGACTCTATGCTCCATACCAGAGGTATTCGCCTCATTGGTAAGATCGGGTCATAAATAAATTCCACTGGATATCCACATCCCGATCCCACCCACAGCCCAGAAAACCACATTGAAAAACTTCTCAAAAGCTAATGTCACACTTCTCAAAACCGAGGTGGAATCCTTCAAGGCCCCCAGGCCTGTGGAAAGTACGGCTCAAACTGCAGAATGCTTTATAAATGCATTCTATGGACACCTTCAGGAATGCATGGATCATGCTATCCCAAACAAAACCAAGACCTAATCATCCAAAGGCAGGTGTCCTGCCTGGTGGACCCCAGCCATAAATAAGCTGTACAACAGAAGGAGAATGCTACTACATGATAGAGCAAAATCCTTAAAAGGGAATGCATCTCTGATCAGTACTAGCAAAAAACTATGATCCCTCACAAAATCATCCAAGGCCATCTTCGAGAGAAAAATTGCACAGGACACTAAAGATAATCACACAGCCTTCTTTTGTTATGTTAGGAACCTGGGTGGCAACTCCCAGATATGCTCAGAGTTGGTCCAAAATGACAGCAAATACACTGAACCCACAGACATTGCCAACATCCTGGCAGACAGGTTCAGTGCAAACTCCCCCCCAAAGAGCAAATATCTATCCCAGCAGAGTGCTGCCTCCCTGACATCTCAGATGCTCAGGTGAGAGCCGCCCTCTCCAAAGCAAAAAACACAGCATCAATGAGACCAGATGGTGTCCTGGGCTGGGTTCTACATAAACTCCAAGAAGAGCTAAACCCCCACATAAAGCTACTGTTCAATCTCAGCCTTACTACAGGATATGTACCCAAAGATTGGTGTACAGCAACAGTGGTCCCACTCCACAAAGGTGGTGCCTCTATAGACCCTGGAAACTATCGCCCCATAAGCCTGACTAGCCCGGTCTGCAAAGCTATGGAGAGGATCATCATGGAACTCATAAACAAAGACATTGGATCCTACACAATTTGACTTTGTTAAGGGCAGATCTTGCCTTTTAAACCTGGTTGATTTCTTTGAAACAGTCACCAAGGCCATTGATGAGGGGAAGGCAGTTCACACAGCCTACCTGGACCTCGCAAAAGTCTTCGACACAATACCCCACTCGGGCATCATAGATAAGCTCTCCAGCTTAAATATAAACCCCTATGTCATAAGATGGGTTGCAAATTGGCTCAAGGACAGAACCCACATAGTCAGAATTGCTGGAGCCATGTCAGACTCTAAACCAGTTACAAGTGGCATCCCACAAGGCTCAGTCCTGGAACCTCTTGTGTTCAGCATATATTTTTTGGAGGTACAGACTAACACGGGAGGACTGTGGCTGACCAGGTTTGCAGATGACTGCCATAATTGACTCTCCAGCTGACACAAGCATCCTCCAAAAGGGTCTCATAGAGATGGATAACAGGTGCCAGAGCCATGGCCTAAAGCTAAACGCTAAAAAGTGTATAGTCATACCCTTTGGCAAAAACAAAGTGCACACAAATTACCACATAGGTGGGAATCCATTAAGTATGGAAGAAGTAATTAGGGACCTGGGGACCCAAGTTGACAGTAATTTCCCCTTTGACAACCACATTGCCAAAGTGGTTAGAAAGACCTTATATATAGCCCACCTTATCATGAAAGGATTCACACCTACATCGAGGGAGGTCATTGTGCCCCTTTATTCATCCCTCATCAGGCCCATAATTCAATACAATGCCCCATTTGGGATGTACCTTACCTGACACCTGCAGCAATTAGAAAGACCCCAAAAGTACCTCACAAAAAGGATCATGGGATTCAAACAGATGCCTTATGCTGCTCGGTTAAAGAAACCACAGCTCTACTCAGTTGCATACTGCCTACTTAGAGGCGATCTATGCCTGACGTATAAAGCCATGTCCAACTCAGAATTAATGAGCATGCTCCACCTCAGAAAATCCAAATCCCGTATAGCTACATGCTCGAGGGACTTGAACCTGAGCACAGAAATAAATTGGACATGCTGGAGGGACAGATTCCTAACCCAGAGGCTCCCTTCGGTCTGGAATAGAATCCCAGTCTATGTTAGGCAGAGCCCCTCACTGACTCTCTTCAAGAGGAATCTTGACGAGTGGATGGGAGATCATAGGTTTACAACGGGGATTACATCGGTGTCACTACTAGACAGATGTACAGTAAACTAACCTTAAAAAGGGCACAGTAAAATCAGTTCAGAGGGTGGCGAAAGCCAAACACACTCTGGCTAGGCTTGTAAATGCCTTAGGGCAGATAGCCTAGTATGAACCTATGAACCTAAGTAGGGCATAGCTGAACAAAAGGCAACATGCTCATATTTGCTCTACTGGCCCTAAGCAGTCTGGTCTGCTCAGTATGAAAATGTAAAGCAGTGATGGGCCTCGAACCCAGGATACTGTGCACTATAGTCATAGTACTGAACCACTAAGCCATGACAGTATTGCAGTGGTCAGCCTGTATGAAGAAACGTTGATATGTCTATGCTAAGTATTCCATGGAAACCCTGCAGGCACAGCATAATCCCTGTTGAGTTATGACACAAAGGTGAGTCCCGCAGTAAGAATAGAAGCTGACTTTCAACACACACAGTAGAAATGTTAATATTGGACATGTACACATACATCAATAGATGTAGTGGACCTCAGACAGCAACATACTGAAAAGTCACACTGGGCATGCTCACACACTTGAATAACTGAGACAAATGTCAGGCAACAGAACACTGACAGTCTGAACTGGGCATGCTCACACACTTAGGCCATGTCAGAGTACAGCAGTGGGCCACACATATCAGGCAGTTGCATGTGTTAACCCAGGAACCTCTCACTATCCAGCAATCTGCCCTGTGCACACAGTTGTAGGACAACAGACACATATATAATATAGTGGGACCCTGTCATAATCAAATATGTTCTGCAGATACCTAATTTGTTCATAGAAAGTGGGAAAGCAAAGATGATAAAACCTGCAAACAGTATCAGCAATAAACATTGTGCATCCTGAACATTAGCATAGGTTCAGAGGTCGATACTAGCCTATCCACCCTAGGGCATGTACAAGCCTAGCCAGAATGTGTTTGGCTTTCGCAACCCTGTCAAAGTAGAACACTGTGCCTGTGAATAGTAGGTCACACAAGATAGCCCATTTACGTTTAGTGTATTGTGCCTCTGTCTAGCAGGGACCCAGAAGATATCCCATGGGTAAACATACGATCACCCATCCACTTGTCAAGATGTCTCCTGTAGGAGGTCAGTGGCTGGCTCTGCCCATGCAAAACCGGGATTACAATCCGGAGTGAGTGGAGCCTCTGGGATAAGAATCTGTCCCTCCAGCATGTCCTGTTAACATCTGTGCTGAGGTATATGTCCCTGGGGTGTGTAGCTCCAAGGGAGTTGGATATCCTGAGGTGGAGCATGTCCATTAAATCTGGGTTGGATATTTCCTTAAACTACAGGCACACAACACATCCGTGTAGATGGTAAGCGACTGAGTAGAGCTGGGGTTACTGTATCTGAACTGTGCAGGGCATCCATGTGAGTCCCTACATCTGCTTGTTGTGTAACATTTGTGGTCATTACAGTTGCTGCAGGTGTCGGGTAAGGTACATCCCAAATGTGGCATTGTAACCAAGCATGGTTGTGATGAGTATAGGGACACAATGACCTCACTTGATCAACATGTGAAACCATATGGGATAAGGTGGGCTATATAGAAGTTCTGTCTAACCACTTTGGCAACATGATTGTCAAAGGCAAGAGTACAAACAAGTTGTGTCCCCAAACCCCTAACAACTACTACCGTATGTAATGGATTACTACCTATGTGGTAATGTGTGGGCATGTTGTTATTCCCAAAGGGGATGACTATGCAACTAATAGCATTTAGCTGTAGTCCATGGCTCAGGCACCAGTCATCCTATCTCTGTGAGACCCTGTTTGAGTATGCATCTGCCAGCTGGAGAGTTGATTATGGCATCCAGTTTGCAGTAATCTGCGAACATGGTCAGCCATATTTCTCCTGTGTTAGCAGTACGTCACACAAATATATACTGAACAAGAGAGGTCCCAGGACTGAGCCTTGTGTGATGCCATGTGTAACTGGTGTATAGTCAGACATGGCACCTGCAATACTGAGCATGTGGGTGCTATCCTTGATCCAGGTAGCAATCCATCATGTGAGATATGTGTTGATATCGACACCGGTGAGCCTATGCATAATGGCCGAGTGGGGTATTGTGTCGAAGGGTTGTGCAAGGTCCAGGCAGGCTGTGTGGACAACCGTCCTTACACTGATGGACCTGGTAGCTGTTTAAAGAATACAAACAGGTCCAGGAGGCAAGATCTGCCCACAACAACACTGAAATGTGTAGGACCTAGTGTCTGTAGGTTCCCGATGTCTATGTGCATGAGTCCCATTACAATATGCTCCATAGCTTTGCAGAACAGGCTAGTTAGCCTTATAGGCTGATATTGTCTGTGGTCCGTTGTGGCAGCAACTCTGTGGAGCAGGACCACTATCACTGTACGCCATTCCGTGGGTACATATCCTGCAGTAACTCTGATATTGAACAGTGACTTAATGTGAGGGTTACATCTGTCATGAAGCTCGTGTAAGACACAGGCCGGGACACTGTCGGGTCCTATTGATGCTGTGTTGTCCGCTGTGGGGAGGGCAGTACTCACGTGTTTATTTGTGATGTCACGGAGGTTACACTCTGTTGGGATGGACAGTAGCTCCTTAGGGGGGATGGGGGGAGACATCTGCACTGAACCTGTTTGCCAGGATGTTGGCAATGTCTGTGGGTTCAGGGTATGTTTAGTCAGTATGAAGTAACTCACAGGATATCAGTGAGTGTCCACCCAGGTACCTGAATTAACTGAAGAAGGCCTTGTGAGTGTCCTACGTGTCTGGTGCAATTGTTCATTAAAAGCGGGCCTGACATAAATACATGAGTGATTGTAGCTGTCTGGTAGTACAGATCACAGATGCCTTACCTGTCTGGGATTGTGCTCTATCATGTAGTAGCGTCCTCCTTTCATTGTATAGCTTATTAATGGCTGGGGTCTACCAGACAGGTCCCCTGCCACTGGAGGAGTGAGTCCAGTTGTTATTTGAGATAGCACGATCCACGCAGTCCACTAGGTGTCCATAGAATGTATATGTAAAGGATTCAGCAGTCAGAGTCATGCTTACCACTGCCCCAGGGTCTCTGAAGGATACCACCTTGGTTTGGAGAAGTGTGATTTTTGCTTTTGAGAAGTTTACCAAGATTACCCAGGATGGGTCTGTGGATGGGATATGGATGTCCAGTGAGATAAATGTATATTCTGACCTTACCAATGAGGGGTATATCTCAGGTGTGGAACATAGAGTCCCCATGTTGGTGATGATCATGTCCAATATGTTGTCCCCTCTTGTGGGTGTGGTGATCGGTTGTGCCATAGCATATGAGTGTACAAATAGCAGCAACTGTTGAGCGAGGGTGTTGGAGCCTGAGTACTATCCCCAGTCAATATGTGGGTATTTGAAGTCACCCAATATAATGGTGTTTGGGGAGACCTTCATATTGTCCAGTGTTCCCAGGAAAGCCGAGTGTGGTTCATGAGTTTGGGAGGGTGATCTGTAGCAGGTAACAAACCAAAAGGCAGATATGGACAATGTTAGGTGCATATGTATGGTCTGTGATGCTTTGTGCAGTGCTACCAACCTGGAGGTATGTGTATCTGTGATGTATATGGATACTCCCCCTATTTGTTTTGGCCATTCCGAGTTTTGTAGTCAGAAAGCATGGTATGAAATATAACCTGGTAGTGCTGGTGTGCATTTGGGAGCCTGAACTAGGTGTCCGTTAGTGCATAGATATCGCTGATGTCCATACTGAGGAGATTACTGAGTGGTCACAATTGGAGGGTAACACACCTGGTGTTGAGCAGCATTACCCTCAGTGTCATGTACTCTGTAATGTCTATGGAGGTGGGTTTGTCTTTTGAGCCCCGCTTAAAAAAGGCAGTATGGTAGTAGCAACTGCCTTAACCAGTATTCGAAAGTCCAAGGGTGACAGGTGCAAGCTGTCCATAGGGAAGCTACGTGGCATGTCGAGCATGTCACCCCAGGCTGACAGACACTGTATCCCCTGTGAATGACACCAGTATGTTAGCCAACTGTTAAACGTGATCAGTTTGTTGGTATACTGTGACATCATACTTGGTGAGTGTAAGATGCTAGACAAGGTCAGGGTCATACTGGCCTGGGCTACATGATCAGAGAGTTCCTCTATGTATCATGTCATGTGGTCCAGGAGGAACGTCTGAGGGTGTACGCACCAGCATGGACAATGCTGGAGCCAGTCCTGCACTTGCTGTGGAGTGACCTGAGTGCATGTGTTATGTTGTGGATCCTGCCACCCGAGAGAGAGCTCAAAGTGACTATTCCCTTGTTTGGCCTGGTGAGTGGGATGTCAGTGTGTCTGACAATAAGTGTCACCTATTACTTGTGTATTAGGTGTGTTGTTTAGCCCGAAGGGCAGTGACTGTGTGGCACACTGACATTGTGAACTATGTGATATGTGTGCATTGTAGTGGGGTAGCAGTTGTTTGTGTGTCTGCTTTGAAGGTCTCTGCTGCTTAGGCAGAGTTTATGTAGAGCCTCCGAGTATGTTTATGTGCGATAATGTGGTTTGATTGCTGTCGCTATAGGTTTATGTGAGACTGATATGTGGTGTGTGTGGTTACCTTCACCACCTGATAGACTATGCCAGTCATGGGACGAGAGAGCTCAGCCTCCTGTATCTCAATATTGTTGCATCTCTCACATATATCTGAGTTTGTTGGGAGGAGGAGAGGCTTGTCTGTGTACATGAGCCAGATGTAACATTAAGTCAAAACTACAATATTCACTAGCTGGACTGGAGAGTACACACAAAACCGACCCCTGGACATGCCAGGATATTATGATGATGTACTCTGTAGCCTGATCGCAAAGGATCAGTAGGGTGTTAAGTGTGTAAAAGAGTATAACAGGGATTAGTGCTCGGGTTTGTTGATGTTTTGTAAAGAGTAGCTGAGAAGTATTCCAGACTGAATCATGACACCTCCTTCAGCTATGTCATAAATAGCAATGTACACTCATATATGTCCTGAGTCAGGGCCAACTGTACCTGACTGACAATGCCGACATCCTGTCAGACAGGCCCATATAGACATACCCACCTCCCACTGACCATAGTCCCAGTCATCATACCAGGGGATATCACATGTAGAATGGCTGAACAGCTCCCCCCAAAGCCAAAAGCATGACAGCAATTGGATTACATTGTTTCCCAATATGTGTCATGCATGAACTACAGAACAAACAGACCCTGCAACTGAACAGTCTGTTGAGCTTCACCCTCTCCACAGGATCTAGTACCATCAAATGTGTTACAGCACCATATGGCACTCCCCACAAGTGTAGGTGCACAACACACCATAGGAAGTATAGTCCAGTAAGCCTATGAAGTCTGATCTGCAAGGCCATGGAGTCCATCATGGTTGAAGTCATGCACAGAGCTATTGGAAGATGAAAAACACACAACCCTACCAACTGTGGTATGTTCATGTGCAGATCATGGTTCCCAAACATGCTAGACTGTTTGCAAGGTAGACACCCAGGACATGCATCACTGAACAGAGCTACACATGTCCCACATAGACTTTGAATAGCCTTTTATCAACACCCCTGACACAAGTCGTATCCACAAAACCAACAATCTGTGCATAAATATGTGTTGACATATGAAGGAATGTCAATGTGTCCACAGATAGATCACACAAGGTAAGGATTATGGGGTCCTGTTCAAGCTCTTGACACCTGCCGACCCACATGGCTCATTCTGGGATTGCATAAAACAAAGTGTGCACACATTACCATGTCCAGTCTGATGATGTCAGCATCCTACAAATATAGCAGGAGAATAGAAACCCCCCCGTAAAGCATATAGCGAGCTGTGTTAATGCGTATGTCTCTAGTCTCATAACATCGTTAGGTAGGGGTTTGAATCCTGCAAACACTGACAGTGTGTGTGTGTGTGTGTGTGATTTCCTTTGAGAGGCGTGCCCTTTTTTGGAGATTGGGAAAACAAATTAAAAGAGGTACATTCCTCTTTGTAAAGTCTGATTATGTCAGCATCCTACAAATATAGCAGGAGAAGAGAAACCACCCAGCAGAGCATATAGAGTGCCGTGTTAATGCATATGTCTCTAGTAGCATAACATAGTTAGGTAGGGGTTTGAATCCTGCAATTGCTGAGTGTGTGTGACACAGTTGGTCAACGCAGTGTGGGTTTTGCTTTTACTATGGTATGACATATCATGATTGTGCCACTGCTTCTCAGATCATAGGTCACAGTGGCCGGGCTTGTCACATACATACATATGTGACCTATGATCTGAGAAGCAGTGGCACAATCTGTCAAAGGAAACAAATGTATTCATGTAGTATGCAGGCTTCACACCTATGTACTGATTGAGGTCACATGTACACATGGCTTTGATGCATGTGTGTAGTTGTTCAGTGATTGGCTACACCCTGGAACACAATGTGTACATGGACACAACATTGCTGTGCATGTATTATCAGCTCTGCAATGTCCTGTGCCCCATCATTCACAGGTATACATACCATGGCTGCATGTGTTATCTGTGTGGCACATAGATTGCCATGTGTGATTACAGTGTCTGTGTCCATAGCAGGTAATAGTGGGCACAGGTGTAGCACATGCATGCTATGTACACACATGGGATGAGTGGTGCATGTAGACGTGAAGGAATCTCAATGCTCAACATGGCACTTGTACAGTGGTTATGGTTGCAACATTAAACACCACACATACCCAATGTGTGTCATGTGACCTATACATCCAATAGCATTCCAGGACATATATGTGACACTTTGTACAGATGGTGACTACTGTGCATATTGTGTATACTGGCATATGTAAGCACACACACACAACATGCTATGCATATTGTGTATGGGTGCATATGTTTGCACACACACAACATTGAGGTACAAAGCAATGACTGCTATGTGTAGTACTGTGGTCACTGCAACTGGATGGGGTGTAGTGCCATCATCATCATGCATCTTGTGGTCACTCATGGCTACTAATGTGTGACAGACCACCACCTAGCATGGTGTACCTGAACTGCAGTGCCGTGGCTACGTTCACAATTACACAGCCACTTTGTACATGGGTGTGTGAGGAGCCCAATAGGGAGCATTGCCTAACATGACTGTGTTATGTGTTGAAGAGTGTTGCACAGACCCATGATAGGCCTCTACCCCTGAGGTACATCATGTGTGTGTGGATGACATGTGGGATACTGAAGTGTGACCTTATAGTGGGTGTGTGGTAACACCATATGTAGCACGTTTTTGTTTACTGCTTATGATGAACGTGTTATGTTGTGTACAGCTGTAGCAACTGTACCTATCCAATGTGCAGTACGGTGTTACCTCAACTGTGTCTGATGCTCTGTGTATTGCATGTCATTGAGGCAGCTACTGACATTACTGAGCTGTGCAACGTCTTAGAGCAAACATGCACGGCATGCATTATGCGTAGGTGTGTTATGCGTACATGGCCTACACCTCACCTATGACATGCACATTTCATTACCAACATTGCAGTTATACCACACTCACCAGTATGGATCGTCTGCCCTGCTGTCACACCAGAGGGACCTACGAGAATATGGGAGAGTTTGTCAGTGGCCACTACTGTGGTATTGCTACAGTGTGTATGCTAAACTACAGTGGAACAACAGACAACAGTCACAAGTGTAGAGATAATATTCCAAATATCAGTATTGCATAACACTAGGCAGCACAACTGCTAAACACACAGTACACATCTCACGTAGACATAATCTAACATTACAGTTAACTGTAGTCTACAGATAGGGCATGTTACCTGCTCGCTCCATGTGAACATGCTGGGTGGCTCCGGCCTCCATGACAACACATGTCACATGTTGTTGCTGCTGTTGTCCAGGAGCCACCATGCTTAGGAGCAGCTCCTCCACTCTGGTGAGGGGGGGATGAATGGCCACCCCACCACCTGTGGCAAGCTGTTGTCTTTGGATATCAGATGCATGCTGCCGGACATGTCTAATGAAATCACTGCAGTGATGGCGTACCTGCTCATATGTCCGGTTATGCATGCCTATGTCATTTACCCGATGAACAAAATCCTGCCACAGTGCAGTCCACTCCTGCTGGTGCTGGCTGCTTTGGGAAAGCAGCATTGTGTACTGCTGCACCAGGCTTTGGACAATTTCATCTCCCTCCACTACTGTATACGATGGGTTGCATCGGTGGGCCATCTGGCTGAAAATGATATGAACAATATGTGTGAGCGAGTCCTGTAGCACACTTTAAACCTTTAACCAAAGATATCACTTTACTGACATATATACCAACCATTTCTCTGTCAGGGTTTACACACTTTCACTACCACTTATTGGTTCTCAGGCCACAACTGACTAACAGTGCCTAGCATACTCCATATATCACACCACTATACAACAGTACCCGGCACAATTTTTATGACACAATGCACAACCTCGACACAGGGGTATATATCATGCCAATGCACGAACAGAGATAGCATCCATTGCAATGAATGTAAAGTACAGTTACAGTAGTACCAATCAACCACCCTAGTCATTGATGCCATAGCCCTGCCTAACATATGTGTACAGTTGTAAAAAGGGTATAAGCACTTGATAAAAAACTGATAAATATATAGTATATGTACAGTTGTTACTATAGGTGGCATACTGCTGTAACTGAGTATATATGTTGCTGGATACGCACGTATACCCTGTAACACACATATGATTGCAGGCATGGTACAGGCATAATTACACACACATCAGACAAACATACAATGCACCACTGTATGCCAACACAGATGAGCATTACCTGTGTACCATACAGTACTGTGTGCCACTACTTACTGACCCTTATGCCTGAGTTTTGTCCTCTGTGCAGACTACAGGAAACACACAAGACAGTGTTTCCAAGCAATGTGAACACACACCATACTGTGCTGTTTAGGCCTACAGCTTCAGGTAGTACTACAGTTCCTATGGGAGTTGGATTCACCAGCAGTACCACTCACTAAGCATACATGTATTGCTTTAGCCTACAATGAGACACCACGGTCGTCAACAAGGAACTACGTCACATCGTATGCCATACTACTATGTCTGCCTAACAGCACAATGCACATCTTTCCCTGGTGTTACAGCTAAGATAGACACTACCATGTCAGATACAACTTCACACTAACCTATCACACCTTTACAGACCTTGCACACATTCAGCATTACACTTATTCAACCTCACATAGCAGATATTGCATTGAGTACATGTGTGAGTGCATAGTGTCATAGATAGGTTATATGCTATTGGCCCTAGGGCCTACGGCAGCCTAGCCATATGCTACCCTGGCCTTTGACACACATGTACTTTGATTTCACTTGCCCCTGCCAACCAAAACCACAGAGGGGTTCCTGGGGTGTATTACCAATCTCCCAAACAATCATCAGGGGTATTTAGGACAACTGCTAATGAGGAGCCTTGTTTGCTATTGCTAGGTTGTCTATTCCAGTGTATGGCATATCTCTGAGATAGGAACCTATCCCTCCAGCATGTGCTGTTTAGTGAGCTGATGAGGTTTAGGGCCTTACAACGTGTATCCCGGAGGGATTGTGATATGTTGCCATGGTGGTTGTCACCCAGCTATGGGTGTGACATACCTCTGTATGTCTGGCAGAGGTCACCTCTGTGTGGCCAGTATGCAATGCAGTCTAGATGTGGTTTTGTGAGTCAGTCTGCATAGGGCATCTGTTTGTGGCCAGTATTAACCTTTGTGAGGTATGTCTGTGGCCTTTCCACCTGCTGTAGTTGTCATGTGAGGTACATACCACACAGGGCATTGTGATGAGTAGAGGGGAACACTGGCCTATATTTCCCTAGATGACATACCTGTTGTCATGACACATACCACACAGACAGATTACAGGTCTAGTGTGGCACTGTCTTTATCAAAGAGGTGGCTACTGTCCACCTGTGTCCCATGTTCCCTTATCACACCTTTGGTGTTGGGTAGATCTCTACCTATGTGGTAGTTAATGGGTACAGTGTTTTGGAAAGGAGGAATGGCACTGCAGTATCAACATTTGTCTACAGTTATTGCCTTGGTCACCACACACCTGTTGCAGTACATATGGCCCCATGTCTCTCTCTCTCTCTATATATATATATATGTGTATATATATATATATATATATATATATATATATATATATATATATATATATATATGCATATCTATACACATACATGTACACATCCATTGCTGTACACATAGATGTACATATAGGCACATGTACAGTCCACCTTTCATGGTGGGGATATCAGTTATGCGACAGTTGTGGGATGTACAGTTATGTGATTATATTGCACAATGTTGTGCAGAATGCATGTGGCTGTCCTCGGCCCATGTAGCTTTAGCAGGCCTCACTGGCTGTAACACAGCAGATCTGACAAATCAGTCCCACAGCGTTTAACCAGCACATGACATATATCAGCACTGCATGCTGTTTTCTATGCCACACACTACGACCTACATAGATATATGCACATAACAACCTTTAGCAACAGATATCTGTCCACCCTTCACTAACAGTTGCAGTATGTCCCTTGTCCTATGCACGTATGCAGATACAGATGGATATGTACTGCTGCCACACATGGATGATTTGCAGTGTGTAGAGTGTAGAGTACTCTTCAGGAACATGTACTACATGCCAACACATACATATGAGTTACATACCTTACCTTTGTATTTCCCTGCTCCGTCTTTTACAGTTTTGTAGGTTTTTTTTTTTTTTGGTTGGTTGTTTGTTTTGGGTTTTCTCCCTTTGTTTCTGTTTCTGTCTCGGTTTCTCTCTCTGTTGTCTTTGTCTATGTCTGTCTCTCTCTCTCTCTCTCTCGCTCTCTATCTCCCTGTACCTGCAATGATATTATTGCATGTGTGGACAGCAGGTACAGCCTGCTTTTCTAGGTATCTGCACTTGTGCATGTGACAGCCTCTGCACCAATTGCTGCCCACCATTCAGTAATTGCATGCAGCTTGCTGTGTGCTGATTGCATTACTCACTGTGATTGCAGCCCACTGCTATAAAATGCTAGGTTAGGTAAGTGTAGCCCTTTCAGCTTTCCAAGGTGGGGCTCATGCTTGTTTGCTCTGGACACCATTGTGTCAGTCAGAAGGTTGGTATATGTCTCTTATCTGAAGCTAGGGTTGTAGCCAGTGATATGCATGTTGTACTCAAACCTGAACGTCGCTGCTTCCAGTACACACTTCTCAGTGTAGACATGTACTCACCCCTCCAAATGCTAACACAGGATACATGGGAGTATGTACTTTCTTTCTGAATTAGACATTTAACTGCCATACAAATGTGGTTAGTGCACTGTATTCCAGTGGCACATGCAGTGTTTGTGAACTGCTATACTGTAATTACTATGTTACTCACCTCTGAACAGTTTGTGGTTTGTTTGTATTGCAATTAGCACAGGCTGCTCAACACAACTGGACATATTTCACTACTGAGTATGCCTACCTACACCCTGTTTTTTGTCTGAATACACAGGTGTGTTGTACCTTTGGGTAAGGGTGCAGAACTGCAAAGAACATTTTTTATTATCATATGAGGTTTATCTTGCTGAACATACAAGATTGCTGTGGACCTGTTAGACTATCAAGGCAAGCAGTCTGTCTGCATAGCTCCCACCTGTGGACATATCCAGATGGTAGCTAGAGGTTAACCTATTATACTTTGTCTGTGCACCACACCAGTCTTTTCAGCACTGGCACATTGGCATTGTCACAGTTGGTTGTTAGCAGTACATGGCTACATCCTGTGATATTTCTGTGTTGCACTCCTACATAAGGGCATGCTTGTGGAACTCCTTCCAAAACTATTTGCAGAGTGTGTAACAGCAGTAATGCTGATATACCTGTGTGTTTCTGCCTCTGCCAGGCCTCAGATACTCTCAGGTATGTATTTCAACAGCCTCAGTGAAAGGTGCATATACATTAGATACACCTGCAATATATTACAGACATATTGCAGTTGAGACTTTCTTGGGAATCAGAGCATATGTATACCTACACCTTTTCTGATGTGCAAGCAGTGTCTACTCTCACCTATTGAGATTATTAATTACATGTGATTGCACACTTGTCTGCCTAAAGTTAGTACTTTCCAGAGTGATTCAATGGGGCACATCTAACATTTGTTTACAAATCAGGGACATCCCTGTAAAGCAGTCACAGTTGGGGTGTCTGGCCTCTGCCCTAATCAACTTTGCCAGAATGTATCCTGGTCTGATACTGTGTGGTGTTTGTAAGGTGCTACTGTAACATTATTCCCTGCTTGGATGGCTGGTTCTCTTTTCAAAGTCATGTCATGCAATTCCACAACAACTGCTGGTAAAGACCCACAGAACAGGATTTTTGTTATACCATTCCTAATTTCCATTTACATTCCCTCATTGTAATGTATGGTATATTTATGTCAGCACCAAGTTATTTGCATATCTGCTGTGGCTTAGTGGTAATTCATGCAGTCTATTGTGTCAATGGTTTGGGGTTCGAGACTGGCAGAGGTCTTTTCTTTTGTTGCTGAGCAGAACAAGGGCCCTTCCATAGAGTGACTAAGGCACTTTTAAGCAGTTGTAAGTGGATTTGCGCAGGTTTGCGCGATGCTTAGCAATGCTTAGCTAAGCGCACACATGCGCACACTTGCTTAAACCCACTTACTACCGCTTAAAAGTGCTTACTCCCACTAACCCCCGCGCTCATTTCTTTTAAAGAAAAGAAAATGGGGAGATAGGAAAGTGGTGAAAAAGGGGGCACAAAGAAGAACAGACAGTAGGTAAACAAGCTCAGGATATGCAGGATGGGTGTAGGGAAGGTCCATAGCTGCCCATGTCTTTACCAGCAACAGCTGTGCATATGCAATAAATTTGGAGGGAAATTTGAAAGCTTCCACCTCTGGGAGAAGGGTGAGGACAACAAAGTATGTTATATTG
This sequence comes from Protopterus annectens, assembly GCF_019279795.1. Lineage (NCBI taxonomy): Eukaryota > Metazoa > Chordata > Ceratodontiformes > Protopteridae > Protopterus > Protopterus annectens. The sequence goes on along the minus strand of NC_056737.1, from coordinate 1,887,758,618 downwards.
CCAGTTATAATTATCAATTTACATGTCCAGTGGACATGTGTGTGAAATGGGCAGCTATGTATAGGGCATAATTTTTTTGTGGGTACAGATTGCCCTTTTTTTTTTCTTTTTTTTTTTCAGGTGAGAGTAGAAAGTGAGGTAGAGGAAGTAGGTATGTTCGGCGAGGTAGGTTGGGGAGGTAAACAGGCAAGACAGACAAGACGCATACAGGGGTGGTGTATGACACATGGGGTGGGTGAACACAATTGACGGGGACGGATGTTTGGAAATCACAAGCCCATGAGCCCACAGATGGTAACAGTGGAACTGAAATCCTCACCCATGAGCAGTCACCACTGCACCTTCACAGCCCCGAGGGTGGCTGTGCTGGGGGCTGTGTAGGATGGGCAGGGTCACCTGTGAGATGTGCCACTCTCGCCTTGAGCTGGAGTAGGGAATCAGCGACTGAACGCTTGATCTCCCTACGCACCACAGCCCGGACCCTTCGAAGGGTGACAGGTGGCCCTTCTCCGCCCACACTTGCATGAGGGGACTAGCCCCATCCCCTGCAGCGCTTCCACCCGAAGGTGGCACAGGACCAATGGAGGAGGGGAGCCCGGGCTGGGCACCGGACCTGCTGGTGCCAGGTGCACTCGCCAGCTGAGGAGGGACAGGTGGGTCCGCTGGGACCAGCCTTCCCATACGTTCTGTGATTAGGTGTGTTTAATTACAGCATAAACAACAGCATTCTAGATTAGTTGTAACAGCATGCAGTAATATTCCCATTAACCCAACACACCAAGGTTCCAACAGTTGAACAGCAAGCATAACACATGCATATATTTAATGATAGTGGATATTCCAACAGCATGCAGGGATGTTTGGTAGCAACAGGCCACCATGATTGTGGGGTTTGAACAGGGCACATGCATCAACGTGAATGCAAATATTTATAGAACAATAGGACATATGTCCCAACAAATATTTAAGATTACACATACCCATTGAGGTGTGGAATTGCATGGTTTATGCACATACAGTAGGGTGTAGAAAAAAGCCTTGATTAACATCCCATAATTACTTTTAGTCTACACTACATTCCTAGTGACTGCAGGTGTATATCCCCTACATGTATTATTACACTTGCCACCATGCATTAGGTTGTATATCTGGCATACTAACTGTCCAAGATGCAGATGTCACTGCTACATATTCCTTGATTGCATTTATATTTCTTTAGCTACATATCTTGATGTTTTCACATGACATTTTCACTTCTATTTGTACAGAACCCTGCATTTCTTGACACACACTCACATTTCTGGGGAACAAATTAACATGCTACTCATGTGCCAGATTTACTTATGCATGCCGGCCAGTAACTGACTGTTGAGGACTGTATATATGCTTCACAGCTACTAGCACTTCCATCACCCACTTTATATGGGACTGCACAACTCTGGGTTGCCAGCGCTTTTTAAAACAGTACTATTTGTATAATGCAAGGGTACAACAACATTTCAAACTAAGTGACACAGACACACTCCAGGTTTTAGACCTTTATTAATGACATTACACACTTTTCCACAGGCTCACGCCTTTATTTGTTATAATGGTGCATATGGAAGACATATTCAAGACATATTATACCTTTATTAATAGGTTAGAACACTCTTTTTCAGGCTCACTCACTTATTTTATATGACAGTACCTGCAGAGATATTATTCCGGACATATGTTACCTTTCTTAATGGGTTACTACACTCTTTTTCTGGATCTCTGACTTTTTTATCTGACAGTACATGCAGAGGAGTTATTCAAGCCATTTATGGCTGTATTATTGGACTGCAACACTTTATTTCATGCTCTCTCCCCTATTTTATATAACAATAAATGCATAATAATCACTAACCTGCCTGGAGGTGCAGCCTTAGCAGCCTATCTGCATAGGCTTGCTGATTCGCAGCACGGTCACCTGCAGCTGTAAAGTAAATTAAGGGATATCGAGACATACCTATCCGTTATACTGAATCAATTATCAGTTCCTACATACTGCATTCCATGGCTACCTACTCAGTTGTGGGGCATCCTGCATCCCACTGGCCTCCTTTATCCATTGGTTCAGGCGGCCCCCCGGGCCTTTGGGCCCCTTCCCCTCTCCCCTTCAGGTTCTTTGGGCCAATTTTTTTGGGGGGGGGGGGGGGTTTTTTTTTTTTTTGGGGGTGACCCCCCCCGGAAAACCTTGGCCCTTTCAAACCCCCAAAAGGTTTCCTTTTTTAGGGAAAAACCAACCCTTGTTGGAAAAAACTGGTTTTTAAAGGGGTTTTTTAATTTTAGGGTTTTTTTCCTTTTTTTGGTTCCCAAGCCCTCTTGCCTTTTGTTTAAAAATTTTTCCATTTTCCCTT